>NW_012101340.1:515548-539643 GCF_000951045.1 Mandrillus leucophaeus
GAGGGCTGGGCGCGAGCGGGACTCTGGCGATCCCGGACGGACCCTGCCGTCCCCACCCCTAGTCGAGGCCCAGGCTCCCCAGGCGGGAGGCAGTCTGGGAAAGTGGAAGGGTCCCTAGACCTGAAGTCAGAAATTTGGGCTTCAGAGAGGGCCCGCTACTTGACACCTTGGCAGGTCGTTTATTTCCTCTGGCCTCATCCTGGAGTTCGAAGGTTCGAGTACAAGGTCTCCAAGAGCTGCTCCCAAGTACCCACTGCCAAGGCGTGGTGTGGCTGAAGGATGAAGGCAGATGAAAGGGAAAGGGTTGCTGTGAGGAAGGGCTGGATTCAGGGCATTTGTTTTGCTTTGAGGATCTTTCCATTGGACAGTCCAAAATTAATCCACAAATGGCCCTGATAATGGCTACTTCCCCATTTTTACCAACCTAGTTATTTTTCTCCAAATATACTGACTTAAGAGTCCTTGTTCTCATTTTATTGCGCAAATCATTTTTATGTCATTTCTTGAATTCAGTTCAAAAGAGTCATCAGCAAATTCACACCAGATCAGAGCAGCTGTGTGGTCCCAATTTCAAGACTTCCATATTATTCACTCAGCCACTCACTTGAGTATCACCTAATTCCATTGATAAAATCTTGCCATTCCAACAACTAAGCAACCAAATTTCTCTCCACTAAAGTTTTCTGACTTAAAATCCCATGGATTAATTCTTCTTCTTAATTCTGTGAATATCAGTCTGTCTCCATGACTTCCACCTCTTTGCCACTCTTTAGGTCAAGTCTTTAATTTCACTGCTGCTTCAGTTCCACATAACTGCCAGAGAGAATGCTCCAAAAAGACAGAGCTGAGCATGCAATGTCCCTCTTTAAAATCATTCAGAGTCTCTCCACCAGGTTGAATCAGAGTCAAACCTATTATCATGGTTTACAAAGCCATTTAAAATCTGATCTCTTGACCTCCTTGGCTCCAGCTTCAACTCCTAACATATCTACGTATCACACAAATTCAACAGGCTTTGTCTTTGTGCCCTTGTAGTTTTCCCCCACCTGAAATTCATCCCTCATTTAACCAGTTGAACTCCTATTATCCTTCAAGATAATGAAGATAGTACATTCCTTCCTCCTTGGAATCTTCCCTGCAATCATCTCCTTTCACCACATCTGCATCCTTACCCCACACACTTACAATGAATTAAATACTTTTTCTCTCTGCTTTCATAAAATCATCTATCTACAGTATTCCATATGATAATATTTACTACTTGCTTTTTTCCTGTTGCTTTGCTTGGTGGCCTTTTCTTCCTAGACTGTGTGTTCTTTAAAAGGGCAGGGATTTTGTCTAGTTCATTTTTTGCTCCCCAGAACATAGCACAGTGCTCAGCACAAAGAAGGTTCTCTTTAACTGTTTGCTGAAGTGTTGAAATAATTTTCCATTCCAACAAATAGATGTTGAACATCTACTCAACGAGAAGAAAATACAGTGAAGTCCACAGTCCCTGTCTTTTTTAGCCTTCCGTGGTATTCTGTTTTTCCCTTCTCTACTATATGGTGTTCTCTGCTTATCATTTAAAACTCACTCCAACTACCATTCACATTCTTTGCTTATCCTAATAAAACAAGAGCATGCCAAGCAATCCGTTATAGTAATTCACAAAATATCCCTGCCCTTCCTCTTTCCATATTTCTGGTTCCACATTGTATTACCTAGGTGTTAGATGAGAAGTAACTGCTATAATGGAAAAAACATTAATAGTACCTTAAATCAATTCAGAGAATGAAATTTGGATGCTATGTTTTCCAGTAACTACTGAATGAACTTAGCTCAATCACTTATAGTCATGAGGCTTCACTTCTGGAGTTTCTTCGGCTCTATGATTCGCATTTGTTTTTAATATTTTGTTATAAAGTTAAACATATATATATGCTAGATTCTTGCAAACTAGCTATCCAGCATATGTTTGAACTCCAAGTGATAGGAAATCATTCACGACCTCACAACAGTTTTCATTTTTAAACAGTCCTGCTAGTTTCTATGTTCAACTGAAATGTGTTTCTGTATACGTTTGGTAGGTAGCTGCAGTATTGGTAGAAACACCACTGGACTTAAACTCCAAAGAAGTGTGGTCAAATCCTGGGTTTATAACTTCCTAATTGTGTGACCTTGGAAAAGCACAAAACTGCTCCAAGTATGAGTTTGCTCCATTTTAAAAGGATAAAATGATAATAGCACTTTAAATCATTATTGTAAATATGAATGCAATGTGTATGAATGTGTCCAGTGAATCTGAACCTAGTACTAACATTGTTTAATACAGAACAGCATGGTTCCCCTTCCGTAGGCAGCCTTGTAAACCTTTGAAGTCAACAGTCACAATGTGTGCCTTCCCCACCCACTTTTTATTCACATCCCATTCATCTCCATGTGCGTTTATCTAAACATTCTCCAGTGCCTCTTAAAATGTGGCACCTAGAACTGAATCCAATCTTGCAAGTATAAAGAAAGAAGTAGAGGAGTACAATTTTATTCTAATGATGATATTTCAAAACTCAGTTTGATATCACATTATTTTTCTACCACCCCATACTGTTCATAAATATCATGTCATTGCCAACTAAAAACAAGCAAAAATTACCCCCAAATCTTTAAGTCTTTAGCATACATACAGCTATAAAACCATATCTTCTCCAACCTGTATTTTGCAATTTGTTTTGGAAACCGTGCAGATCTTTGCATTTATTCCTCTTAAATATCACTTTGGAAGTTATGTGCAGAAGCCCCTGCCAACTAGAAATCAATGTGAAATGAGACTAACATTTTAAAACATCAAAGGGTGGAGAAAAAGAATCCAAAGGCACCTCAAGCAACAAGTTTCTAAATTCTTAATTTCTCCTCTACTACTTATCATAGATTGATAAATAATAATAATTATTATTATTATAATATAATAATAATAATTATTATTATTTTAGAGGGAGTCTCACTCTGTCGCCCAGGTTGGAGTGCAGCAGCACGATCTCGGCTCACTGCAACCTCTGCCTCCCAGGTTCAAGCAATCCTCCTGCCTCAGCCTCCTGAGTAGCTGGGACTACAAGCACGTGCCACCTCACCCGGTTAATTTGTGTATTTTTTGTAGAGTCGGGGTTTCACCATGTTGGCCAGGCTGGTCTCGAACTCTTGACCTTGTGATCCACCCGCCTCAGCCTCTCAAAGTGCTGGGATACAGGCATGAACCACTGCACTTGGCCTAATTTATTTATTTTTAAGAGATGAGGTCTTCCTATATTGACAAGGCTGGTCTCAAAGTCGAGGCCTCAAGCGATTCTCCCATCTTAACCTCCCGAGTAGCTGGAACTATGGGAGTGATCTACCATACTAGCAAGTATTTTTTTTTAAGCCACATTTGAATGTCATCTAAAATTAGATAACTTTCCATACTCATCTTGTTTTATTTATATCATAAATTAATAGTGAAAACACCTTCTATGAGCATGTTCCATACATTGTTCGCTTGAACCACTGAAGAATTCTCAATCGGTCTCAGACAGACTGGTATTGTTACTGCCAATTTCCTGAAACTCAGTTCGGTTAGGTAATTTGCTACACAGTCATCCTGCAGCAAAGTTGGCTTGGAGAAACTGCCCCTCCTCCAGCCCTTGCTGAAGGGTGGCCCCAGGCAAGACTCTTGTACTGTGTGTGTAATCCCTGAATCACTGTTGATTGCTCCTGGGTGGGCACTGACCTAGACACAGACAAGTCATACTCATTCAAAAAATGACCTGGGGGGAGAAAATCAGTACAAAAAAAAAAAAAAAAAAAAAAAACCCTGATCCAATCAGGCAATCAATTGGGGAAGCTAAAATCCAGAAGGAGTCACAGAGGGTGTCCGTGGGCAGGAAGGGCCCTGACAGATCACCAGTGAGAAGAAGCTACTGTCTACCAAACAATGACTGAGCAGAAAATATCCATTCATATATTCATTCAACAAGTATTGATTAAGTGTCTCCTGTGATTTAGGTACTGGGGATACAGTATGGACAAAATACGTAAAAGTTCTGCCTCATGAATCTTGCATTCTGGTGGGTGGGACAGGCAATAAACACAAAATAAGTAAATCAAATCGTACACTAGAAGGTGATAAGTGCTGGATAAAAATAATGCAAGGAAGGGGACTAGAGAGTGCTGGGGTTTAGGGTACAATTTTTACTATCAGAGAAAGCCTTGCTAAGAAGGTGAAGTCACAGGTAAGGCTTGAAGGATCCAAGGCAGTGAGGCTGTGGAAAAGAAGGTAGGGGAGACGCTGAGGGAGCCAGCTAGTGGCCGGGTCATCGCGCAGCAGGCACCAAGATAACGAGCCACAACATCAAACTATACACAGAGCACGACATTGACAATCTACCTGGGAGCTTTTCCCCCAGGTCAACTAAACCAGAAACTTTGTAGATGGGACCTGAAAAGTCTGTATTTTTAAACACTCCTGAGATGATTGGGACATTCCACAAGGATGAGAATCCCTGCTCTTACGAAAAGACTACAAACTCCCACTGATGCCTCGGGTTCTGAATACCCGTTAAATTCTGTCTTCGAGAATGCACAATTTAATTTGCATTCCTCTCCTCTTAGGGTCCTCTTAGGGTCTATGTTAGTCCATTCTCACACTGCTATATAGATAATACCTGAGACTGGGTAATTTATAAACAAAGGAGGTTTAATTGACTCACAGTTCCACATGGCTGTGGTGGCCTCAGGAAACTTACAATCACAGTGGAAGGGGAAGCAGACACGTCTTACATGGTGTCAGGCAAGAGAAGAGTGAGCATGTGTGAGCTCAGGAAAACCTACCATTTATAAAATCATCAAATCTCATGAGCATTCATTCACTATCATGAGAACAGCATGGGGAAAACCATGCCCATAATCCAATCACTTCCCTCCCTCACTTCCCTCCCTCAACATGTGGGGATTACAATTCGAGATGAGATTTGGGTGGGGACACAGAGCCAAACTATATCAGGGTCTTTGATTGTTCAACTTTTCTGTTGTTCATGGAACACTTGATTTCATGGCTGAGATATCATAGGTATTCTTTATAAACTAAAAGAAAAGAAACCAAACCCCAACACCCCAATCCCCAAAGCAACGTGGTTGAGTTCTATATCTTGCAACCACAATCACCTAACATACCAAAGTCACAAAACCATGAGATGGTGATGCCAAAACTGTAGCACTGGGTTGGTGTTCTTCATCCCATAACTCATATGTTTAGGGGCAAAACAAAAATGGAAATTTGGGGCTATCTGTTTAGCATTTCAAAATAAATTTTTGAAAATTGTTGACATATAAAGGTATATAACATTTATTTTAATGTACATTTAATACATTATTGAATTTTAAGAAAAATATTTAGTAATATTACAAATAAATTAATCTGAGTGTCCAATTTATCAGTTTTGACTGATTTGACCTTTTAATTCCCAGCTCAAAATTTCTCTCTTTCACTGAAGCATTTAAAAAGATCTTGTATTTAAAAAAATAAAAAAAAACACTTTCATGATTCTTAAATTGTACAAATGACATTTTTTAGTATTTTTGTTTTAGTTTTAGTCTCCTGTTAGTTCATTATCTAGGCCAATGTATTTTGAGTCCTTTGGGTCAGCCGTTCCCCACCTTATTGGCTCCAGGGACCAGATTCATGGAGGACAATTTTTTTTCCATGGGATGAGGGGATGGAGGATGGTTGTGAGATGAAACTGTTCCACCTCAAATCATCAGGCACTAGATTCTCATTGGAGTGTGCACCCTAGATCCCTCGCATGTGCAGTTCACAACAGGGTTTGTGCTCCTCTGAGAATCTGATGCCACCACTATCTGACCAGAGGCAGAGTTCAGGTGGTAATGCTTGCTGGCCAGCCACTCACCTCCTGCTAGGCACCCAGTTCCTAACAAGCCACAGACCAGTACCTGTCCACAGCCCAGGGGTTGGGGACCCTTGCTTCAGGCAACAGAACCTTTTCTAAGACCAAGAGAGTTTGCATTCACTTGGTCAGGTGGTTTTCTTACCCCAATCACAGTTTCATGAAATGTTTTTGGTAAACTGTCCAAAGGAATAAATAAAGAGCAGTGTTTGATTTTCTTTTTGTAAAATCAGCAAAACTGTTTTTTAACAGAACTGATTTTCTTTCCTAGTTGTAAAATTAGGATCTTAAAACTGGAAGACACCCATCTATTCCATCCTCTTTTCCCTGAGACTCAGAGAAGTTAAGCAACATACCCAACTCTAGAGTTGGTTAACAAAATATCAAACACTATAATTCAGGCCTCTTGACTACTCATTGATATAAGCCTTGGAAAGTATTAGAATATTTGCAGTATTATCTATATGTGTGCGGTACATAGATGTAGTGCATAATTTAGGCAAAATAAAACTTTATGTCTTAAGCATTAAATGTGCTTTAAAAGTATTGTGAATTATAAAAAATAAAATAGCATTTCAGACAAGGGAAAAGCTTCTAATTTCAGTGATCAATTTACTGTCACTCTTAATTAATATAAACTTTCTGAGAGAGGTCAACAAAGGAGGCCAAGTGAAAAGCAAATTGTTCAGGGAAATCATTTTAAATGCTCCTGGCAATATACAATATATTACATAATGGAATACAGTAAACAGGCTATGCCAATTTTTATAGTTCTCTTCAATCAATATTTTTCCATAAGAACCATTAAATGCTACAATATATGCCCAAATGAGCGTTCCTGAGTCAGAACTCTTTGGTTGCAAGTGCCAAAGCCAATTTGCACTGTATCGAGGTGGAGGTATGATGGCTTTTCTGGATTAATACTGAGGTAACTCAGAGCATTGAAGGAAGAACTGCATTTCTGGGGACCTCAGAGACCAGTATCAGAGACCCTAGCAAAGTCAGCATCTTTCTTTTTGCCCCTTCTATGAAATCTGTTCCTCTCGGACTTGTCTTCAATCTGTCCAACAGGAAATCAGACTACAAGGAGCAGAGGCCCAAATAGCACTGGCTGTACATACATCCCCCAGCTTTAATAGCTCATGCAGAAAAATATAAGGAGTGGTTGATATTTTGTGTCAGGTGAAACTTCAAACACTGTGGCCAGTAGAACAAGATTGGTCTGGCATGTGGGGAGCTGGGTATCCTAACTAGCAGCTCTAGTCTTGGGAGAAAGTTTACCCCAAAGAAGATGAGGCATTACCGAAGAAGAAGAGAAAGGGATACCAGGCAGATAAAAAAAAAAAGATATTCATTGCAAGATGTGTGCTTTTCAAAGCCTCATGCTGGAAAGGTGATTTTTGTGAAATATTTTATTACCCACTCAAATGTTAAAATTATAATGTAAATTACTTCTAGTCTCATCATTTTATATTAAAAACCTATACTCAATTACATTTTTCTGGTTTGTGAATGTTCCTTTAAAATTCTAGCCTAGAAAAAATCCTTCAATTTATTCATGATGATGGTAGAAAAACACAATTTTGCTTGATCAGAACATTTTTACTTATTACTTACATTAGAAAATTTGAATCTAAAAATATGTTATTCAGAGCTAAAGAGATAAAAACACTTGATTGTCAAATTCAATCTGCATAGTGAAATATTCAGATCTCATTGGAGAAATACTAGTTAAGTTACAGAGAAAGCTCTTTGGTTTCTGTTACATGGTATTTCAATATGGGGCTGGGTCCTAGATATTAGTAAGATGGAAAAGAATGTTAAAAACAAGCTTGGTCCAAGTCATAAGGTTCTCCTTTGTTTTTCTAATGTGTGCCAGTTATCAGATTGAATACAAAGGTCAATATTTATCTTAGCCATCAAGTAATGTGTTCTGCCCTGGACTCTTTAACACTCTGGGCCAGAGACTAAAGTGTTTTCCTCGTAGCTTCATTTCTCTGGTGGTCAGAAATGGTTCTCTTGTTTATCTACAGTTTTTTTTGTTTTTTTTTACATCCTGTGTTTTTGGACAAAATAGGGACAAACCACATTTAAAAATAATCTCCACCCATGCCCAGGCTCCCTCCACTGTGTCACTCTTTCCAGCTGCACTGGAGAGGTGTGTACAACTCTTCTGCAATGAGCAGCTGAATGGCAGCTCGTGAGAAGTCCCATTGCATAAAGTCGGAGGAGGCACTAGCAACACAGAAGCAGAGTTGATTTGGTTGTGGGATAAAGTGGAAAATGGAAAGAATTGCCTTTTGTATCAGTCTAACTTTTCCTCTCCTTCTGAATAAAACATTATTGTGTAACAAAGGGCTTTTAAACAATTTCTTTCTTTTTTAAGTTGGCGATTTGACAAATACAGATTGTGTCATCCTGGGTTAAAGCCACTTCTTAGGGTGTGGAGTTACTTGATTCCGGCACTGTGGACCAGTGTGCTCAAAACATCTGACACCAGCTAGTTTTATGCCTCATTAATGTTGTCTTAGATTTAGGGGGAAAAAGGAATGAAGGGTACGTTTCTCTTTGGGGTCTCGAAGAAGGAGAGCCACCGAGTTAAACATTTTACTTAGTTAACCATTTTATAATGAAATCATAACTTTTTGTATAAAAAAGGTAGACAACCCAATGAATATATTCTATCATCATTTCTAACAATGGAAAAAATTGTCATCTAGACTTCTCCACTTAAAGTACAGTAGCAAATTTGGGGCGGGGGCTATTACTGCTGTTTAGCTTCCCCTCCTGTCTACCAATCCTGGGTGTCTTGTCTGTACAGAAACTGTGCCTCGATGCTTTCAAGCAAGAGTATCCGACTCTGGAGGTGTTTAGAGATTCTGTGTGCAGGCATCAGCTTGGTTGTATCTGGAAAGATGTATCATTCTAATGTTACCTGGCCAACTTTTAAACATTTTACTTGGAAAAAAGATAAGCATGAAGAAACATAGGAAAAGACATTCAATGACTTCTTTGTTCATACAACCAAAAGTGTCAGGCCAGCACTGTGTTAGAGACCTGCAGACAAAGACGGGGATGTCATGTGTTTGCTGTCATTGTAACTGGGAGACAGGAACCCAAGCAAACACTCAATGCAACATGATATACACCATAGTGGTAATTAAATTCTACAGAAAATGTTACCAGGACCCAAAGGGGAGTCACTGCTCGGGTGTTTAGTGAAGGGTTCACTGAGCCTTTGACATTTGAACTGAGTCTAGAAGAAAGTCATTATCTCAGCAGAGAAAGTGGGGAAAAAGCAGAAGAAAAAGTATACAGTGGCTGAGAAGCACCAAACAACATGCTGTTTGGAGGAGAATTTTGAATATTCTTGCTGTGGCTGCAAGAGGATCATTTAAGAGAAGGATTAAAATGGAAAGTACCTGTGGGCCAGGGGTGGAAAACTCAACAGGCTGCAGAGGCAGGCAGGTAATGTAAATGATATAAGTTAAGCAGCTTTAGGCACAAAATGCATTTTCTGTGTGTATCAGAGCTGATAGCTCACTGTATGACACAAAAACCTGTAAAAATATTGCATAAATTATATTTTCCCCCACAATGTGAGAGGTCATCTCTTTTCCCACACTCTTTCCAAGAATGAGTATTTACAGTTTTTTGTCATTCATTCACTCAACGAACATTTATTGTCTTTTATTTTAAAGTATTGTATTGGGAATTGAGGATGCTACAGCAAATAAAACAAAAATTCCTACCTCATGGAACTTACATTGTAATGAGAGAGGAGACAGAAAAATAAAGAAGTAAAATGTGCATTTGTCAAATAAATGTCATGGAGAAAAATTAAGGAGGGAGAAGCAATAAGGAATGAGAGATAGTTTGGGTTTTAGATCAGATGACCTGGAAGGACTCACCAAGAAGGTAGCCACTGAACAAAGACTGGAGAAGGTGAGGGAGGGAACTATAGGGATGTTCATCTGTAGGAAGAACATTTCATGCAGAGGAAACAGCATATGAAAGGACCTAAGGTGAGGTCATATCTGCCAGGGCAACGGGGGAAGTGGAGGAAGGGGAATGGGAGGAGCGAAGAGAGATTGTATAGAGCCTTTTAAGGAATTGTAAGGACTGAGGCTTCAGCTCTGAGCAAGTTGAAAAACTTTTGAGCTGAGGAGTGATAGGTGGGTTTGTATTTTTAAAGACTCACTCTGGCTGCTGCATGCAACCAGAATGAATCCCTCTGGAGAAGGGTGGAAGCACAGAGACCATCGCAAGGTGAGAGCTACTACACAGGGCAGACATAATGGTGGCTTGGCCCAGTGTGGTGGCAGCAAGGGTGGTAAGAAGTGGTTACATTCTGGTTATATGTTAAAGATAGATGACAGATTGGATGGGGGGTGTCACTAAAACAGAAATCCAGGGATAACTCTGAGGTGTTTAGTCTGAGTTATTAGAATGATAATATTATATTTACCATGGAGATTATGAGGAGGAGCAGTTTGGGAAACACACAGAGCTCAATAATTTGGCTTCGAAAATGTTAACTTTGGGATGCTTATCAGACAGTAAGCACACATTTAGAATAAGCAGCTGGACAGATGAGCCTGGAGTTAAAGAAGGAGGTCTGGACTATAAATATACATTTGGAATGTGTTGGTGTAGCAGTGTATATATAATGTTAAAACCATGAGACTTGGTGAGATTAACTAGAGTAGAGAAGAGGTCTAATGACTCAGCTCTGGAATACGCCAACATTTAGAAGCTGGGAAAACGAGGAGGAATCAGCAAAGGAGACTGAGGAGAAACAGCCAGAGCTGTTTTTCCAGAGGTGGAGAAAAACCAGGACAGTGTGTTATCCTGGAAACCAAGCAAATAAAGTTTTCAGAGGAGGAGGGAATGAACAACTCTGTCAAACGCTACTAATAGGGCAACTGTTTTAGTCAGACTTTTTCTGAACCAATAGGACGTGTGTATAGAGACTTTATTCAATTATTTATTTTTTGTGACGGCGTCTCGCTCTGTCGCCAGGCTGGAGTGCAGTGGTGCGATCTCGTCTCACTGCAAGCTCTGCCTTCCTCCTGCCTCAGCCTCCCTAATAGCTAGGACTACAGGAGTCCGCCATTACGCCCAGCTATTTATTTTGTATATTTAGTAGAGACGGGGTTTCACCGTGTTAGCCAGGATGGTCTTGATCTCCTGACCTCGTAATCTGCCCGCCTCAGCCTCCCAAAGTGTTGGGATTACAGGCGTGAGCCACCACGCCTAGCCGAGACTTTTTTTTTGTTTTAAGGAAATTAGCTCATGCAATTATGGAGGCTAGCAAGTCCAAAATCTGCAGGGTAGGTGGACAGGCTGGATATCCAGGAAGAGCTCATGATGTAATTGAAGTCCAAAGGTCACCTGTTACACAATTCCTTCTTGCTCAAGGAAGGTCAATCTTTTGTTCTATTGAGGCCTGCAATTGATTGGATGAGGCCCGCCTATGTTATAGAGGGCAATCTGCTTTCCTCAAAATTGACTGTTTTAAATGTAAATCTCATACCAAACCATGCTCACAGAAACATCCAAAAAAATGTTTGTCCAAATATTTGAACAGTATGGCCCAGCCAAGTTGACACATGAAAATACTTATCACATAAAGGAGGGTTGGAACAAGATGGTGGAATAGAAGACTCCACCGATCTTCCCGCTACAAGGACGCCCATTTGACAACTACCTACACACAAAAAACCTTCATAAGAACCAAAAATCAGGTGAGCACTGATAGTACCTGATTTTAACTTCATATCGCAGAAAGAGGCACTGAAGAGGTAAGAAAAACAGTTCTGAATCCCTGACGCCACCCCTCCCCCATCCCCCGGCAGCAGTGGCATGGTGCAGAGGGCATTTCTATGCACCAGGGAGAGGGAGAGCCAGCATCTATGAGGCATTGAACTCAGTGTTGCCCTTACTATAGTAGCAAAACCAGACCAAACTCAGCTGACATCCACCCATGGAGGGTGCATTTAAAATAACCCTAGCCAGAGTAGATTCACTAATGCTGGCAGTCGGAATTTGAGTTCCTACAAGTCTCACCACTACACGTTAAAGTGCTCTGGGGCTTCAGATAAACTTGAAAGACAGTGTAAGCCCCAAGGACTGCAACCCCTAGGCCAGCCCTAGAGCTTAACTGGGCCTAGAGTCAGTGAACTGGGTGGGGCAGAGGGGTGGGGGCCATACAAGTTACTGGGACATCAACTGGGACAGCTAAGGGAATGCTGGCATCACCCCTCCCTTAACCCCAGGTTGCACAGCTTGTGGCTTCTAAAGACACTTCTTTCTGCTTCAGGAGAGAAGACAGAAAAGTAGGGAGGACTTTGTCTTACACTTTGGATAGCAGCTTAGCCAGAGCAGGATAGGACACCAGTCAGAGTTGTGAGGCTCCTGTTCCAGGCCCTAGCTCCCAGATGACATTTCTAGATACATCCTGGGCCAGAAGGGAACTGACTGCCTTGAAATGAAGGACCCTGTGTGGAAGGATTTATGACCTGCTAACTGAAGAGTCCTTGGGCCCTGAATAACCAGCAGTGATTCCCAGGTACATCAGAGGGCTTTGAGTGAGACTCTGAGACTTCCTGGCTTCAGGTGAGACTCAGCACATTCCCAGTTGTGTTGGCTACAGGATGAGACTCCTTCTGTTTGAGAAAATTGGAGGGAAAAGTGAAGGGGACTTTGTAGCTACCAGCTCGGCCATAGGCCGGTAGAGAACCAAGTGGGCTCCTGGGGTCCCTAGTGCTAGTACTTGGCTTATGGATGGCATTTTTGGATTGGCTCTGGGCCACAGGGGAGCCTGTTGCCCTGAAGGGTGAGTCTCAGGTCAGGCAGCAATCACCATAAGCTGAC
The DNA here is from genome assembly GCF_000951045.1 of Mandrillus leucophaeus. Taxonomy (NCBI): domain Eukaryota; kingdom Metazoa; phylum Chordata; class Mammalia; order Primates; family Cercopithecidae; genus Mandrillus; species Mandrillus leucophaeus. Next base: position 528,337 of record NW_012101340.1, read on the forward strand.
CTAAGAGCCCTTGGGCCTTAGGAAACATCAATGGTAGTCTGGCAGTACTCTTTGTGGGCCTGAGGTGGCAGTGGCCATGGGGTGAGGCCCCTCCACCTTTGGAGAGGAGAAGGAAAAGTTGGAAGGACTGTGACTTGTGGTTTGAGTGCCAGCTCAGCCACAGAACAATTGAACACCAGGTAGACTTCTAAAGTTTTTTACTTTAGACCCTTACTCCCACATGGCCTCTCTGGATCTTCCCAGGACCTGGGGGAACTTACCACCCTGAAGGGAGGAACATAGGACTGGCTGGCTTTGCACCAGCTGACTGTAGAGCCCTGGGGCTTTGAGTGAACATAGGTAGTAGTCAGGAAGTGATTACAGCAGGTTTTGGGCAAGACTCAGTGCTGTGCTGGCTTCAGGTTTGACCTAGTGCAGTCATAGGGGTAGTGGCCACAAGGGTGCTTGTGTCACTCCACCTCCAGCTCCAGGTGGCTCAGAGCAGAAAAGAAACTCCATTTGCTTGGAAGAAAGTAAGGAAAGAGAACAAGAGTTTCTTCCTCATAATCCAGAGAATTCTTCCAGATCTTGTCCAATACCATCAAGATGGTACCTCTGTGAGTCTGCAAGAACCACAGCACTACGGTACTTGGGGTTCCCCTTAAAGCAGATACAGCTTAGATTGCAATACCCATATTTATTTAATAGCTGGAAAGCTTTCCAAAGAAAGACAGGTATGAACAAGCCCAGACTACAAATACTACAATAAATACCTAAGTCTTCAGTCCCCAGACACCAGTGAACATCCACAAGTATCAAGACAATCCAGGAAAACATGAACTCATTAAATGAACTAAATAAGGCACCAGGGATCAATCCTGGAGAAACAGAGATATGTGACCTTTCAGACAGAATTCATAATAGCTATTTTGAGGAAACTCAAAAGAAATTCAAGATAACACAGAGAAGGAATTCAGAATTCTAACAGATAAATTTAACAAAGAGATTAAAATAATTAAAGAGAATCAAACAGAAATTCTGAGGCTGAAAAATGCAATTGGCATACTGAAGAATGCATCAGGGTCTTTTAACAGCAGAATTGATCAAGCAGAAGAAAGAATTAGTGAGCTTAGAAACAGCCTATTTGAGAATACACAGTCAGAGGAGACAAAATAAAAAATAAAAAACAGGCCGGGTGCGGTGGCTGATGGCTGTAAGGTGGCTCACGCTTTGGGGGCTGAGGTGGGCAGACTACCTGAGCTCAGGAGTTTGAGACCAGCCTGGGCAACATGGTGAAACCATGTCTCTACTAAAATACAAGGAAAAAAAAATTAGCAGGGTGTGGTGGCGTGTGCCTGTAGTCCCAGCTACTCAGGAGGCTGAGGCAGGAGAATTGCTTGAACCCCGGAGGCGGAGGTTGCAGTGAGCCAAGATGGTGCCACTACACTCCAGCCTGGCGACAGAGCGAGACTCCATCTCAAAAAAAAACCAAAAACAAACAAAAAAATAAAAAATACAAAACAATGACACACACCTACAAGATCTAGAAAATAACCTCAAAAGGGTAAGTCTAAGAGGTATTCATCTTAAAGAGGAGATAGAGATAGAGATGGGATAGAAAGTTCATTCAAAGGGATAATAACAGAGAACTCAAACCTAGAGAAAAATATCAATATTCAAGTACAAGGAAGTTATAGAACACCAAGCAGATTTAACCTCAAGGCACTTAAATAAATAAGCTCCCAAAGATCATGGATAAAGAAAGGATCCTAAAAAGCATAAGAGAAACTAAACAAATCACATACAATGTAGGTCCAATACATCTGGCAGCAGACTTTTCAGTGGAAACCTTATAAGCCAGGAGAGAGTGGCATGACATGTTTAAAGTGCTAAAGGAAAAATCCTTTAACCTAGAATAGTAAGTACATCTGCTGAAATTACCCTTCAAACATGAAGAAGAAATAATCACTTTCCCAGACAAACAAAAGCTGAGGCATTTCATCAATACCAGACCTGTCCTATAAGCAATGCCAAAGGAAGCTTTTGGATCAGAAAGAAAAGGACAGTAATAAGTAAGAAGAAATCATCTGAAAGTACAAAACTCAGTGGTAATAGTAAGTACACAGAAAAGTACAAAATACTATCACACTACGACTGTGGTATGTAAAATATTTTTATCATAGGTAAAAAGACTGAACAGTGAAAAATAAGAACTGCAACAATTTTTCAAGACAGAGAGAGTACAATAATATATAAATAGTAACAACAAATTAAAAAGCAGGGGGATAAGGTTAATGTATAGAGTGTTGTTTTCCTTTTGCTTGCTGCTTTGTTTGTTTGTTTATGCAAACATTGTGTATTAGTCCATTTTCATGCTGCTATAAAGAAATACCCAAGACTGGGTAATTTATAGAGAAAAAGATATTTAATAGACTCACAGTTAAACATGGCTGGAGAGACCTCACATTATAGTGGAAGGTGAAGGAGGAGCAAAGTCACGTCTTACATGGTGCACGTACAAGACAGCATGTGCAGGGGAACTCCCCTTTATAAAACCATCAGATCTCGTGAGACTTATTCACTATCATGAGAACAGCCCGGGAAAACCCACCCCCATGATTCAATTACCTACCACCACGTTCCTCCCATGACATGTGAAGATTATGGGACCTACACTTCAAGATAAGATTTGGGTGGGGACACAGTCAAACCATATCACAGTGTTAAGTTGTTGTTAGCTTAAAATAATAGGTTATAAGATAGTATTTGCAAGCCTCATGGTAACTTCAAACCAAAATCATACCACAAATACACAAAAAGTAAAAAGCAAGAAACTAAATCATATAACCAAACAGTATCACCTTCACTAAAAGGAAGACAGAAAGGAAAGAAAGAAGGAAGAGAAGACCAAGAAACTTCTAGAAAACAAATCACTTACTTATCAATAATAACATTGAATGTAAATGGATTAAACTCTCCAATCAAAAGACATAGATGAGCTGAATGAATTTAAAAAAAAAGATCAATGATCTATTATTTATAATAAACACACTTCACCCATAAAGACACACACAGACTGAAAATAAAGGGATAGAAAAAGATATTCCATGCCAATGGAAACCAAAACAGAGCAGGGGTAGCAATACTTAAATCAGACAAAACAGATTTCAAGACAAAAATTATCAGAAGAGGCAAAGAAGATCACTGTATAATGATAAAGGGGTCAATTCAGCAAGAGGATATAACAATTTTAAATATACATGCACCCAATACTGAAGTGCCCAGCTATATAAGACAAATATTATTAGAGTGAAAGAGACAGATAGACCCCAATACAATAATAACTGGAGACTTCAACACCCCACTTTCACCATTGAACATATCTTCCAGACAGAAAATCAACAAAGAAACTTGGACTTAATCAGCACTACAGACCAAATGGACCTAACAGATATTTACAGAACATTTCATCCAATGGCTACAGAATACACATTCTTTTCCTCAGCACATGAATTATTCTCAAAGATAGATCACAAAACAAGTCTTAAAACATTCAATAATGCTGAGATAATATCAAGCATCTTTTCTCATCCCAATGGAATAAAACTAGAAATCAATAACAAAATGAATTTGGAAACTGCACAATTTCATGGAAATTAAACAGTATGTGCCTGAATGACCAGTGGGTCAATGAAGAAATTAAGAAGGAAATTGAAAAATTTCTTAAGACAAATGATAATGAAAACATAACATACCAAAACGTATGGATACAGCAAAAGTACTACTAAGAGGAAAGTTTATAGCTATAAGTGCCTACATAAAAAATAAGAAAAACTTCAAATAAACAATCGAATTATGCATATTAAAGAAATAGAAAAGTAAAACAAACAGAAATCCCCAAAAGTAAAAGAAAATAAATAATAAAGACCAGAGCAAAAATAAATGAAATTAAAATGCAGAAAACAATACAAAAAAATTAATGAAACAAAAAGCTAGTTTCTTGAAAAGTTAAAGAAAATTGATAAACCTTTAGCCAGACTAGCTAAGTAAAAAAGACAGAAGATCCAGATAAATAAAATCAGAGATGGAAAAGGAGGCATTACAATTGATACCACAGTAATTCAAAGGCTCATTCGTGGCTACCATTCGCAACTATATGACTATAAATTGGAAAATCTGGAAGAAATTGACAAATTCCTGGACACCTACAACCTTGATTGAACCATGAAAAATCCAAAATCTAAACAGACCAATAGGAAGTAATGAGATCAAAGCCATAATAAAAGTCTCCAAGTTAGGAAAACTCAGGACCTGATGGCTTTGCTGCTGAATTTTACCAAACATTTTAAGGGTAACTAATACCAATCCTACTCAAACTATTCAAAAAAACAGAGCAGGAGGAAATACTTCCAAACCCATTCTACGAGGCCAGTGTTGTACTGATACCAAAACCAGACAAACACACATTAAAAAAAGAAAACTACAGGCTTACATCTCTGATGAATATTGACGCAAAAATCCTCAAGAAAATATGAACAAATGAAATTCAATAATACTCATTCATCATGACCAAATAGGATTTATCCCTGGGATGCAAGGATTGTTCAACATATGCAAATCAATCAGTATGATACATCATATCAACAGAATGAAGGACAAAAGTCATATGATCATTTCAATTGATGCTGAAAAAGCATTTGATAAAATTCAATACCCTTTCATGATAAAAGCCCTAAAAAACTGGCCTGTAATCCCAGCTAAAAGCCTGTAATCCCAGCTACCTGGGAGGCTGAAGCAGGAAAGTTGCTTGAACCCAGAAGGCGGAGGTTGCAGTGAGCCAGGATAGCATCACTGCACTCCATTCTGGGTGACAGAGTGAGACTCTGTTTCAAAAAAAAAAAAGGAGAATACATACCTCAACATAATAAAAGCCGTATACAACAGACCCATAGCTAGTATCATACAGAAGGGAAAAACTGAAAGTTTTTTCTCTAAGATCTGGAACAGGACAAGGATGCCCACTGTCACCACTGTTATTCAACATAGTATTGGAAGTCCTAGCTAGAGCAATCAGACAAGAGAAAGATATAAAGCCATCCAAATTGGAAAGCAAGACATCAAACTATCCTTGTTTACAGATGGTATGATCTCATATTTGGAAAAACCTGAGGACTCCACCAAAAAGTTACTAGAACTGATAAACAAATTCAGTAAAGTTGTAGGATACAAAAGCAACACAAAAAATTAATAACATTTCTATATACCAACAATGAACAATCTGAAAAATAAATTAAAAAGTAATCCCATTTATGATAGCCACAAATAAAATTAAATGCCTATGAATTAATCAAAGAAGTGAAAGATCTTTATAATGAAAACACTAACCACCATTTTTGGTGTGCTCTTCAATTTCCTTCATTAGTGTTTTAGACACCAAAAAAATGGAAAAATATTCCATGTTCAAAGATTGGAAGAATCAATATTGTTAAAATCTCCATACTACTCAAAGCAATCTATAGATTCAATGCAATTCCTATCAATATACCAATGACATTCTTCACAGAAATAGAAAAAACTATCCTAAAATTTGTATGGAACCACAAAGACCCAAAACACCCAAAGCTATCCTAAATAAACATAACAAAACTGGAGGAATCACATTATCTGATTTCAAATTATACTGCAGAGGTATAGTAACCAAAATGGCATGTTACTGGCATGAAAACAGACACATAGACCAATGGAACAGAATAGAGAACCCAGAAACAAATCCATTTACCTACAATGAAATCATTTTTGAGAAAGGTGCCAAGAACATACATTGGGGAAATGACTCTTCAACAAATGATGGTGGGAAAACTGGATATCCATATTCAGAAGAATGAAACTAGACCCTTATCTCTCTCCATATACAAAAATCAAATCAGGCCAGGCGCGGTGGCTCATGCCTGTAATTCTAGCATTTTGGGATGCTGAGGTGTGTGGATCACTTGAGGTCAGGAGTTCGAGACCAGCCTGACCAACATGGCAAAACCCTCTCTACTAAAAATACAAAGATTAGCTGGGCATGGTGGTGACATCTGTAATTCCAGCTATTCGGGAGGATGAGGCAGGAGAATTGCATGAACCCAAGAGGCAGAGGTTGCGGTGAGCCAAGATTGTGCCACTGCATTCCAGCCTGGCTGACAGAGCGAGACTCCATCTCAAAAAAAAAAAAAAAAAAAACAAATCAACATGGATTAAAGACTTAAATCTGGTGGCTCACGCTTGTAATACCAGTACCTTGGGAGGCAGAGGTGGGCGGATAACAAGGTCAGAAGATTGAGACTATCCTGGCCAACTTGGTGAAACCCTGTCTTTACTAAAAATACAAAACTTAGCTGGGTGTGGTGGCATGCACCTGTAGTCCCAGCTACTCGGGAGGCTGAGGCAGGAGAATCGCTTGAATCTGGGAGGTGGAGGTTGCAGTGTGCTGAGTGCCACTGCACTCAGTCCAGCCTGGGTGACAGAGTGAGACTCCGACTCAAACAAAACAAAACAGAACAAAACAAAACAAAACAAAAACAAAAACAAAAACACTAAAATTTAAGATCTCAAACTATGAAACTACTACATGAAAACGTTGGGGAAACCCTCCAAGCCATCAGCCTATGCAAAGATTTCTTAAGTAATATTCAACGAACATAGACAACCAAAGCAAAAATTGACAAATGGTATCACATCAAGTTAAAAATCTTCTGCATGGCAAAAGAAACAATGAACAAAGTGAACAGACAACCCACAGAATAGGATAAAATATTTGCAAACTATTCATCTGACAAGGGATTAATAATCAGAATATATAAGGAACTCAAACAACTCTATAGGAAAAAAATCGAATCCTCTGATTAAAAAATGGGGAAAAGATTTGAATAGATATTTCTCAAAAGGAGACATACAAATGGCAAACAGACATATGAAAAGATGCTCAACATCATTAATCATCAGAGAAACACAAATCAAAACTATAATGAGATGTTATCCCATCCCAGTTAAAATGGCTTATATCCAAAGACAGGCAATAACAAATGCTGGTGAGGATGTGGAGAAAAGGAAATCCTTGTATACTGTTGGTGGGAATGTAAATTCATACAACTACTACATAAAACAGTTTGGAGGTTCTTCAAAAAACTAAAAATAGAGCTACCATATAATCTAGCAATCCCACTGCTATATATACCCATAAGAAAGGGACTCAGTATATTGAAGAGATATCTGCACTCCCATGTTTGTTGAGGCACTATTCACAATAGCCAAGATTTGGAAGCAACATGAGTGTCCATCAACAGATGAATGGATAAAGAAAATGTAGCATTTATACATAATGGAGTACTATTCAGCTATATAAAGAATGAGATTCAGTCATCTGCAACAACATGGGTAGAACTGGAGGTCATTACGTTAAGTGAAATAAGCCAAGTACAGAAGGATAAACATTGCGTGTCCTCATTTATTTGTGGGATCCAAAAATCAAAATAGTTGAATCCACAGAGATAGAGAGTAGGATGGTTACCAGAGTTTGGGAAGGGTAGTGAGGTGGTAGGCGGGAGGTGGGGATGGTTAATGGATACAAAAAAATAGAATGAATAAGTGAGACCTAGTATTTGATAACACAACAGGGTGAGTACAGTCAATAATAGTTTTACATTTTAAAATAACTAGGAGAGCCTAATTGGATTGTTTATAACACAAAGAATAAATACTTGAGAGGATAGATACACCATTTTTCATTACGTGATTATTATGCATTGCATGCTTGATCAAAACATCTCATGAACCCCATAAATATATACATCTACTATGTACCCACAAAAATTAAAAATAAAACAATTAAAAATATCATCACAGCAAGGATTCTATGGTTTGAATATCTGTGTTCCTCCCAAAACTCATGTTGAAACTTAATCCCCAATGCAACATTATTAAGAGGTGGGACCTTCAGGAAGTGATTAGCCCATGAGCGCTCTGCCTTCATGAATGGATTAGTGTCCTTATAAAAGGGCTCAAGGGAGGGAATTTGGTCTGGTTTGTGCTTCCACACTTTGACCTTATGAGGGCATAAGGGCATAGTTGGTGTCATCTATGAGAAATAGGCCTTCATCAGGCACTGAACCTGTCAGTGCCTTGATCTCGGACTTCCCAGTCTCCAGGACCGTGAGAAATAAATTTCTATTACTTATAAATTACTCAGTGTCAGGTATTCTATTATGGCAGAACAAACAGACTGAGACAAGAAGTAAGATGAAGTGAAAAGTCGCCCTTGCTCTTGGATATTATTGGTGACCTTAGGAAAAGCAGTTTTGATGGAATGATGGGAGAGGAAGTTTGATTGAAAGAGGTTCACAAGAAAATGGGAGAAAGACCTTATTTTGCTACAAAACAATAATGCCATGTACTTCTAGGCTCACAGGATTTGGGGGAATGAAAGCAAAGCAGTGGGCTGTAAGTCACCAGGTCAGACTGACCCAGAGAAAGGGTCCTGGGGCAAGTTGGAGAACTGATGAAGAGTAGCTCTCACAAAGCCAGAAACCTGGAAAGGAGTTATGGTGGTTCCAGATTACTAGTGGGGCATGGGGCTCCGTACAGAAGATGAGTTTTGGGGAAACACATCTTCAGGTTAGGACTCCAGGATTCCCACAGATTAAAATCAATTAAATGGGACTTCATAATCAAGGGTTATAAAAAATATAAACAAAGCAAATTCATGAAAGTAGCAGAAACAACCAACATCACATTTTGTTCAATCGGAGTTTCACATACTGGAATGATCAAAGAATATGAAACAAATTATATGAAATGTTTAATGTTTTAAAAGATGGAAACACAAAAATTAAGCAAACAATAACAGGCTCTTCTGTAAGACCAGGCAAATTTGAAGACAAACCAAATAAAGCTTTTAGAAATTAAAAAAAATAGAATTGTTGAAGTAAAAAATTTCAATTGATTGGTTAAAGCACATATTAGGAAGAGCTAAATAAAAATATTGGCAAATTCGAGTACCCATCTGAAGAAATGATACAAAATACAGCCCAGAAGACAAGCAGATAAAATATAAGAAATGTTAAGAAATATGCAAACAGTCTTATCAAATTAATAGGAAGAGAGAAAGAGAAAGCCCATTTGCGTCACAGGCCTAGCAGCTCACCAAGCAGGTGGGCAGAAGACAAAATCCATAGGCTCATGCACACTAATGCTGAACCAGAAAATCTGAGGTTGATCTGACTAATATTTTTTCCTCTTAGGGATGTGGAGGAGGGGGTGGGAAAATGCAGAGCCAGCAGGAGTTTCTCATCCTAGTTATTAATAATAAATGAAATGCATGAATTGTGGAAACACTTGCAATGTGCGTGCTTTAAGATCTTCCTGTAAAATTAATCTTGCCATGTGACATCAGGATTATCCTGTGAGTAATTTCTTTTTCTGTAGCTACAAAATATTTATGTTTCTGTTATTTATAAAAACCAAAATTCAGACATTCTTTCAAGCTATTATCTTCTTTTTCCTTCCATTCAGTGACAGCTTTCTTGTGAGTGAAAAATATCTAGAATTGAAATGATTACTTGTTCACCGTTCATTCACTACTTGCAGCCTCCCCACTAAATCAACTGATATAGTTCTTTCAAAGTTAACAATGACTACTTAATTATCATATTCAGTGATTTTTTCCCTCTCTTCTCTCTTTATAGTACTTGATACTGTTAACCACTCATTCCCTTTTTCTTTTAATCAACAAATAGTTACTAGGTTTTCACTATTCTCTAAACTAGATCCTGGGGCTGAAAAGGACACTGTCTGATGTCAAATGTTGTTCAGTCTATTTATCAAAGGAGATGTGCACAAACTATGTGATATAAAGCTCTAAAGGAAAAAAGTAGAACCACAAATGAGGGAGCAGTTACCTCTACCCAGGGAAGTCATGAATGGCTTTACACTTGAGTCTTTTAGAAAGACAATGTGTGTTGATCAGGTGGATGGAAGCAGGCTATGGCATCATTAGTGGCAGAGGAAGTACATGACCAAAGGTGCAGAGACATAAAGCAACCAGGTCTGTTAAGGGCACTGCAAATAGTTCAGTATGTCTAGAACATAGGAACTGAGCTGGGCTTCACAGCTAGAATGAAAGGCAAGGCAAAATAACAGAAGACACTGAACTTATCGAAGGAATTTGGACTTAAACCTATAGGCACTACGCAAGGTGCTAACAAGGTTTTCCTCCTCGTTTTTGTCCTTCTTAATACATTAGTAATTTGCAAATAACACACTTCCTTGCAAGTAGATGGAAGCTGGATTGGAAGGCTGTAAGACTGAAGGTAGAAGATGATGTAGGAAACTTGAACTTCTGAGTGAAAGAGGATAAGGATCTGAACTAAGGAGGCAGACAGATGTGAGAGGTGGTGGACTGAGTGAATGACAGTCCCATTACAAGAGAGGGTATACCAGGCAAAGGAGCAGGGTTTGGGAGGGTGTTCTCAGGGATGAGGAGTGTGGGCTAATTGGGCATCCCAAAAGGTGACTTATCCAATTGGTGACCATGTATTTCTTTCTGCCCTTTTGCTTCTATAACATTTATCACTTTCTTCATTATAAAATACATACCTTTCATTGCAGATGATTTCAACCATTCTGAAAAGTATAAGGAAAAGAAAACCCACCAGTGATCTCATAATACAGACATTTTAGAATATTTGAAAAGATAACACCACTGCACTCCAACCTGGGTAAAAGAGCAAGACTCTGACTCTAAAAACAAAAACCATAAAAAGGTGTGTACTATGCACATGTGTACATTTTTAGAAAATTGTTTCTTACCCTATATAGAATGTTACAGCCTGCTTTTAACATTTATTCTGTACCATGTGCATTGTTCTGCATAATAAGATAATATTTGGATATATCATTTTAATGACTATATAGTGTTTTATCCTATGAATGAACCACTTTTTTTAAACCTATTGATTAGCATTGCAATTGACTTTTGTTTTGCTATTAGATATAATGCTATAATGAACATTTCACATATAATATTAGACAATTCTGATTATTTCCTTGGTACAAATTCCTGGAAATAAAAAATACAGTGTTAAATTTAAGAAAGAACAGGCTAGGCACTGTGGGCTCATACCTGTGATCCCAGCACTTTGGGAGGCTGAAGCGGGTGGATCACTTGAGGCCAGGAGTTCGAGACCAGCCTGGCCAACATGGCAAAACCCCATCTCTACTAAAAATACAAAAATTAGCTAGGCGTGGTGGCACACGCCTATAATCTCAGCTACTGGGAAGTCTGAGGCA
>NW_012101340.1:539693-542941 GCF_000951045.1 Mandrillus leucophaeus
GCAAAATAACAGAAGACACTGAACTTATCGAAGGAATTTGGACTTAAACCTATAGGCACTACGCAAGGTGCTAACAAGGTTTTCCTCCTCGTTTTTGTCCTTCTTAATACATTAGTAATTTGCAAATAACACACTTCCTTGCAAGTAGATGGAAGCTGGATTGGAAGGCTGTAAGACTGAAGGTAGAAGATGATGTAGGAAACTTGAACTTCTGAGTGAAAGAGGATAAGGATCTGAACTAAGGAGGCAGACAGATGTGAGAGGTGGTGGACTGAGTGAATGACAGTCCCATTACAAGAGAGGGTATACCAGGCAAAGGAGCAGGGTTTGGGAGGGTGTTCTCAGGGATGAGGAGTGTGGGCTAATTGGGCATCCCAAAAAGTGACTTATCCAATTGGTGACCATGTATTTCTTTCTGCCCTTTTGCTTCTATAACATTTATCACTTTCTTCATTATAAAATACATACCTTTCATTGCAGATGATTTCAACCATTCTGAAAAGTATAAGGAAAAGAAAACCCACCAGTGATCTCATAATACAGACATTTTAGAATATTTGAAAAGATAACACCACTGCACTCCAACCTGGGTAAAAGAGCAAGACTCTGACTCTAAAAACAAAAACCATAAAAAGGTGTGTACTATGCACATGTGTACATTTTTAGAAAATTGTTTCTTACCCTATATAGAATGTTACAGCCTGCTTTTAACATTTATTCTGTACCATGTGCATTGTTCTGCATAATAAGATAATATTTGGATATATCATTTTAATGACTATATAGTGTTTTATCCTATGAATGAACCACTTTTTTTAAACCTATTGATTAGCATTGCAATTGACTTTTGTTTTGCTATTAGATATAATGCTATAATGAACATTTCACATATAATATTAGACAATTCTGATTATTTCCTTGGTACAAATTCCTGGAAATAAAAAATACAGTGTTAAATTTAAGAAAGAACAGGCTAGGCACTGTGGGCTCATACCTGTGATCCCAGCACTTTGGGAGGCTGAAGCGGGTGGATCACTTGAGGCCAGGAGTTCGAGACCAGCCTGGCCAACATGGCAAAACCCCATCTCTACTAAAAATACAAAAATTAGCTAGGCGTGGTGGCACACGCCTATAATCTCAGCTACTGGGAAGTCTGAGGCACAAGAATTGCTTGAACCCAACCTGCAACGGTTGCAGTAAGCCAAGATGGCGCCACTGCACTCAAGCCTGGATGACAGAGTGAGACTCTTTCTCAAAAAAAAAAATTTAAGATAGAACAATTATAAGGTCTCTTGACACATACTAACAAATTTCCAAATATATGTCCCAATTGATGTTCCCATTGGCATTGAGAACTGCATTACAATTTTTTTTCTAAATATATAAGCAAAGATTTCTTCTTTTTAAATTTGCATTTCCTGAATGATAAAATAATATGTTTATTGGCAATTGTATTTTCTTGGTGAATTGTTCCTTCATGCCCTTTGATAATTTTTCTGTTACAATGTTGGGTTTTTTCCTTCGATTTATATTAGTTGTTTTTATACTAAGTATATTGACTTTTAAAAAATTTCGCCATACTTTTTTTGCAGATATTGATATACAAAGTTTTATAATTATTTTACAGCTAAAGATATTTATCATTTCTTTTGGAACCCTTGATTTTCTTCTCAAAACTCTTCTCTTTCAATGTCCATGACACTGTTTTATCCTGTTTTTCACTTCTCAGTCTATTTCCCTGGTAATGGTGTCTAGCTGACATTTTTTTCCTTCTTCAAATAGAGACATTTGTCAGTCCTTGGCCCTTTTCTGCCAATATCCTCATACTCAGAGACCTCATCTATCTCAATGCCTCAGTGTTTTTAAATACTGAGTCTCTTCATCTATTTTTTTTTGAGTACTATATGTACATAATATTAAATTCAAAACCACAAAATAATAGACAGTGACAAATAAGTCTCTTTTTTTCCCTGACCCTGGGCCATCCAGTTTCTCTCCTAGGAGCCAACTACCACTATTAGTAATAGTCTTTTGTGGAACCATCTAAGAATCAGCCATGCATTTACAACTATTCACAATAGCAAAGACACAGAGTCGACCTAACTGCCCATCAATGGTAGACTGGATAAATAAAATGTAATACATACATACCATGGAATACGATGTAATCATAAAAAAGAACAAGATCATGTCCTTTGCAGGAACATGGATGAAGCTGGAGGCCTTTATCCTTAGCAAACTAACGCAGGGACAGAAAACCAAATACCACATGTTTTCACTTATAAGTGGAAGCTAAATGATGAGAACACATGGGCACATACAGGGGAACAACAGATACTGAGGCCTAGTGGAGGGTGGAGGGTGGAGGGTGGGAGTAGGGAGAGGATCAGGATGATCAGGATAAATAACTAATCGCCATTAGACTTAATACCTGGGTGATGAAATAATCTGTACAAGAAACCCCCATGACACAAGTTTACCTATATAACAAGCCTGCGCATGTACCCCCGAACTTAAACTAAAAGTTAAAACAAGAAATTTTTACAATACAAATTCTGAACTACATTGAATCTACCAACAAAATGGAAAATGTTTATTATTACCCTGTTAATCTTTAGCTTAAATGAAAATATTGATATTGGCCGGGCGCGGTGGCTCACGCCTGTAATCCCAGCACTTTGGGAGGCTGAGGCGGGTGAGTCATTTGAGGTCAGGAGTTCGAGACCATCCTGGTCAATATGGCAAAACGCTGTCTCTACTAAAAATACAAAAATTAGCCAGGCATGGTTGTGCAGGCCTGTAATCCCAACTACTCAGGAGACTGAGGCAGGAGGATCACTTGAACCTGGGAGGCGGAGGTTGCAGTGAGTCAAGATCGCACCACTGAACTCCAGCCTGGATAACAGAGAGAGACTCTGTCTCAGGAAAAAATAAAAAGATAGTTAAGGTATTTAGTCAATCCCTTCTTTCAAAAGCTCTTAAGTTTAAAATGTGTTAAATTGTCAAGTTTGAAAATACAAATTAACCTACAAAGTCAAATGAAATATTTGGATCCTCAATTAAAATCCTCAGTTAATGGCATCTGAAAAAGATAGGATATTATTTAACAGAATTAGAAGTATCTTAAAAGCAGGATACATCTAGAAATAAATTATCACAATGGCTATAGATAACATTCTCTGATTTTTATGGCAATTACATAAGCAATTTGTTTTTCTCTCTTTCAATTCTGTGTCTATATATTTTAC
>NW_012101340.1:544983-565410 GCF_000951045.1 Mandrillus leucophaeus
ATTCCATATTTTCTTCTGGTACTTTGGATTCATTTTTGTGTCTAAATCTTTGATCCATCTGGAATTTATTTATATGTAAAGTGTAAGGTAGGAATCCAATTTTTTTTTCCAGCTTGCTATCCATTTGTCTGAATATCATTTGCTGAATAATTTTACTTCGTCCTCAATTTGAAGTACTATAAAAGTAGCACTTGTATCATCTCCTTGTATGTTTTGTGGTCTTCTTCTGGACATTCTGTTTTATTAATGAACATGCTCCGAACTATTTTAATGACTGTAGCCTTTCTGTTATAGAATAGGAAGTCCCTCATCTCTCCTTTGAAATTTTTGATGATTATTTATGTATTTTTACATATAAACTTTGGAATCAGCTTGTCTACTTCCAAATTTTAAAAATTCTTGTTGTTATGTTTATGGGGATCAGGTTAAATTTACAGAATAACTTAGGAAGAATTGACATTCTTACGATGCTGAATCTTCCAGTCTGAGAACACAATATGCTTTTGATTTGTTCAAACCTTCTTTGAAGTCCTTCAGAAGTGCTTTTCATTTTCCTCATATAAATGATGCATATTGATTTTAAAGTTCATTCTCATGTTTTTCATATTTTTGTTGTTATGGAAATATTTACTACTACAGTTCTATGCAATTCACTTTCAAATTTCTTTTAGATGTACCACACACACATGTTCAGCTATTTTTTAGATATTTTCATCTGAAAGTTCTGCTGTTATTTTAAACTCAGCAAGTCCCAAATTTGACTCATCATTCTCCACTAGCCAAAGTGCAATCCGTCTTCTTTAGTTTTGTAGCTTGTCAATGTCTGGTACAGGGCCACATGCCTGGCACATGGTACGTTTACATATGTCTTCTGAGTTGAAACTCTTGCATGTGTGCCTTCCCTTTCTACTCCTCTCTTTTTCGCTTTCACATAGACACACACACACTGAGGGTCAGGTACATAATTTGTGGAACCTCACGCAAATGAAAAGTGAGGAGACCCTTGCTGAAAAGCAGGGAAAAAGTGCCATTCAAGGTACTGAAATAAAAAGCTTTTTCCTTTATCCCATGGTCTCTCTTTGTACTTATCATAGTGTTTTAATTTGATATTTAATGTCATCCTAGGTAAAGACAAATTAAAATGTGTAATGATTAGCATTTTACCACTGACTTTTATGTGTGCAGTGCCAGTTTCAAACACAAATAGAACATTTAATGTATGCAGAATCACAGAAATTTTGCAATTCAGTGTACATGCGTGTATGTACTTTGTTATTACCAGTACAGAGAAAACATTACACAAACCTAACTCAATTTTGATTTCGCTTTTTTTTTTTTTTCTTTTTGAGACAGAGTCTCACTCTGTCACTTAGGCTGGACTGCAGTGGCACCATCGTTGCTCAGCGCAACCTCCTCCTCCCAGCTTCTGGGTTCAAGCAATTCTCGTGCCTCAGCCTCCTGAGTAGCTGGAATTACAGGTGTGCACCACCACACCCAGCTAATTTTTGTACTGGGGTTTTACCATGTTGGCCAGGCTGGTCTTGAGCTCCTGACCTCAAGTGATCCACCTGCCTCAGCCTCCCAAAGTACTGAGATTACAGGGGTAAGCCACTGCACCTGGACTATTTCACTTCTTAATACACATACATCCTGCCAGCACTGTGTGCCTTTGACTTGCTAATTAGTTACGAAGGACTGAAAAGAAAAAGAACTATGGGTTACCTGTTTTCCCTTTTTCTTTTGCTTTTTGTAAGTATCTTCTATAATCTCCTTTCTTTTATGTTCTTATTTTCAGCTTAAGAGGGTGACTAGTAAGAAAATTAACATGAATAGGAAATGATATAACAGCATTCTTTGGTCATCCATGTGTCTTAGAATGCCATTGTCTTCTTTCTGTGTTTGAAGTAAGTTCTGGTTTAAAGGGAAAGTTTGGCCTCTTAGAGCTGTCAGTCCCTGCTCTTACTCAAGCATATACATAATATGCTTGTCTTTTTTTTTTTTTTTTGAGACGGAGCCTCACTCTGTCTGGAATGCAGTGGCGCGATTGATCTTTCCTCACTGCAACCTATGCCTGCTGGGTTCAAGTGATTCTCCTGCCTCAGCCTCCCAAGCAGCTGGGATTACAGAAGCCCACCACCATGCCGGGCTAATTTTTTTTTTTTTTTGTATTTTTATTAGAGATGGGGTTTCACCATACTGGCCAGGCTGGTCTCAAACTCCTGACCTCAAATGATCCGCCCACCTTGGCCTCCTACAGTGCTGGAATTACAGGCGTGAACCACTGCGCCAGGCCATGCGCTTGCCTTTTACTTGCTTCAAGTCTCATTGAACTTCACATGTTGTAGGTCCACCAGAATTCTGTGCTCATGGGCCATATGAATGCTACGGGCACATAGGGCAGCAAAGAACAGCAGACACATATTTGTACGTATCTCGTCTGCCCATTCACATGCTCCATTGTCTCATTGAGTTTCAGTTACAAAACATAAGTTAAAGGATGCAATTATTACGAATTTCAAGACAGGGACAGCAGAGCATTAAACCACACATGGCTCCCTTCTGGGAGCGAGGTGCAGTTGGACTGAACGGGTCTTATGCCTGTGAAGCCAGCCCTACGCACACCCAGCTTCGCTTTCTTCCTACTTCATTCTCGGCTTCTGGTAGCAAGGGGCCATGCTAACTGAGAATTTTGAAGTTAGTTTTGGCTTTTTCTTCCTTTCCTTGCTGTTCCACCCTCTTCTCTCACTTCTATTTACTAAATCCTATGGCTTAAATCTATCTCTAGCATCTGCCTTTTCTTTCTATTCCCACTGTTATCATCCAAATTTGGACAATTATATTCCTCTGTAGTATTTAGTAAAAGTAACCACTTGCTATGGACTAAGTTATGTCCCCCCAAAGTTCACATGTTGAACCTCTACTCCCCTATGTGACTGTGTTGGAAGTAGGGTCTTTAGTAAGATGAGGGCAATTAAAGTTAAACGAGGTCATAAGGATGAAACCCTAACCCAAAAGGGCTGGTGTCCTTGTAGGAAAAGGACCAGAAGCGCTCTCTTTCCACCGTATGAGGAAACAGCCAGAAGACAACCATTTGCAAGCCAAGAAGAGAGCCCTTGCCAGAACCCAATCATGCTGGCACCCTCATCTCAGACTTCTAGGCTCCCAAACTTTGAGAAAATAAATTTCTCTTGTTTAAACTACCCACTCTGGGTTATTGTATTTTATTTTATTTTGAGATGGAGCCTTTGCCTCCTGGGTTCAAGCAGTTCTTCTGCCTCAGCCTCCTGAGTCGCTGGGATTACAGGCTCACACCACTACACCCGGCTAATTTTTGTTAGAAGCGTGAGGTTTCACCATGTTGGCCAAGCTGGTCTCGAACTCCTGACCTCAAGTGATCTGCCCACCTCGGCCTCCCAAATTGCTGGGATTGCAGGCATGAGCCATTCTGCACAGCCCAATCTGGGTTATTTTGTTATGGTAGCAAGAGAAAGACTAATCCATCACCTAATACTTTTTCCCTAGTTTTAGTTTTTATCTGCTTCCATCAGTATACTTTCTCTAGATTAATTATCTTAAACTTATAACTCAAAGTATTATCCCATTTAAAAACATTGGTGATTGAATTGAATGTTTGCTTCTCAGTCTGGCATTCAAAGATCTCCACATAAGTGGCTTTTACCTACTTTTCTGTCTTTTGTGCCCCAAGAAAATTGCATTGCTTTTGCTTTCAGGAACTGGCCTCCTCTTTCCTGCCTCTATGCTTTTGCAACTCTTCTCCTCCCATCTCTGCCTGTTGAAATCCTCCTTCCTTTTATTCAAGATCTGTTTCTAAATGTCCTTGCTTCTTTGAAGCTTTGTCATACTGTGTTATCTCTGTTCATTTTTGGTGACAGGGAGGCATCTCCTTGGTATTTCATTTCCAATCCCGTATAGAATTTAAATAAAATTCAGGGCAGAGTATGATTTTGGTATTTTTCTTATCTTTCCTATTACATGATGTATGTCAAATGGATAGTAGCTGGGTCCAAACTTGGGTTTTGGGAACTACGTGCCTTATTGTGGAGTCTAATAATTGTGTGAACTCACTGTGAAGTCTGTTTTTATGGATCAATTTAAATAATGGTTATCTAGAGAGAGAAATTCAAAGATGTTCTAGTTTTACCTTTGCTTATTGGTCTGTTTTTCCCCAGTGATGATGAGTTCTTTGAGGGCGGAAATAGTCGATTAACTTTTCTGTAATCTCCAAAAGAAATTTTGTATTGATTCAATAATATTATCTAATATACATTCCAAGTCCCAAAAATGTCTTTCAATTTTTTTAGGTCCAAGATCCAATTAAGTTTCATCCATTGCATTTTGGTGTCATATATTTTTTCTCCTATAATCTTGAACAGGCTTTACCTTGTTTCTTCGTTTTGTTCAGAGTCTAGGTCCAATTGTATAACAGAATGTCCTATAATTTCAATTTGTCAGATTATTTCCTCATGATTGGATTTAGGTTAAAGATTTCAGGCAAAAATATTACATAGGTAATGTAATGTCCTTCCCGTTATATTACAAATGGAGGCACATAATTCCAGTTTATTCCATTATTGATGACTTTGCTTTTGACCATTTAATTAAAGTGGTGTCCTCTAGCTCTTATACTGACAGGTATATTTTCTCTTTGTAGTAAGTAGATTCATTTGTGGGTAATACTTCAGGACCAACGAATATCCTCTTTTCCAGTATCTTTTTATCTGGTGGGTTTAATGTCCAATTAATGGTCATTTCCTGAATCATTATTATTAGACTGAGGGTAGTAAAATGGCATTCTTTCACATTTGGAGAACAAAAATGTATGACAAAAATCTAAATATTTCTTTTAGAAGCTCCAGTAACAAAAAAAGTATTGATCTTCCTAAAAAGAAGGAGAAATTGGCACCCAAGGTTTAAACCCAGGTCTGAGGATTGGGTAGAAAGGCAAAGTAAAAGCTATAGAATAAGTAACATATGAAAAAGGAGTCTTTTCTTTTAAGAGTTGTCTGTGCATGCAGGCAAGAATAGGAGCCATTTCCTACTAAACTAAAGCTGTGCACAGAACAGCTCCAAGTAACTTGGATGAATAAAAAAAGAGTAAGACTGTGGAATGGGAGTTAGCAAACTATGGTCCATGGAACAAGTCTGACCCAGGGCCTGTTTTTGTAAATAAAGTTTTAATTGGAATAAAGCCATTTTCATTTGTTTACTTTGTCTGTGGCTACTTTTGTGCTAAAACACTGTATTTGAGCTTGCAACGGAGACTTACTGGCATGCAAAGCCTAAAATATTCACTGTCTGGTCCTTTACAGAAAAAGTTTGCCAGCCCCTGGTATAGAATGTCTCCAAATGTGTGTTTGGTAAAATGTGATTTTTATTCCAGCCTTGTAGGGTAGGGCTCCAAGCAAGTGAAGAATGATACATTCAAATAAGAAGATGAGGCCCTTTAGATGAGAAGCAATAAAGCCTATTGCTTAGCATTGGCTCTGGAGCTATCCTGCCTGAGTTCAAATCTTGGCTCTATCACTTATTAGCTGTGTGACCTCAGGCAAGATTTTAAACTTCTCTGCATCTCATGTTCTTGTCTCTATAATGAGGATAATCATCATACATATCTGATAGGATTGTTGTGGATATTAATTTAATTGCATATAAAGCTCTTGGACTAGTGTCTGGTACTTAGTAAGGTTCTTTAACAGCTATTATTATGTTAAGCAACTCTGACATAATTTTTTATTTCTTAAAATGCTTAATAAAAATGGAGAAATATTTACTGAATACATGTTCTTATAATCAAGATAAAGTGGAACTTGTCTGATAATGGCCCAGGTGCAAGAGGAAACTGTGATACATTTTGAAGGTCACAGGCAGAGGCCTGTCTGGTTTTAGATAGGTAAAAGGATAGCCATAAAATGTAATCTCTGAAACAGAAGGAAATGACAGATTCCATAACTGGGTATTTTTTTTACATGGCAAAAGTAATGTGCAATTCTAATATTTAGTAATTCTTTTAATTCCTTTTTAAAAGATTATCATTTGATACTTTAAATAGTAACTAATATATTTGGTTGAAATCAGCTGATGAGTTTATATTTTTGTTTATAAAATTATAAATCTTTGAAATTTAAATATAACTACGAAAATTTAAAATTTGTTTGTCATTTGTAGACATTACTAGCTTTAATACATTTTTAAAAACATGATTTAGTACAATAGAAGTTGATCCTCTGTTGCTTTTAGCTTTATTCATTCCTTCAGTGAAAACTGATTAAGTACCCAAAATGTGCTATACTCTCTGCACATTACAGGGTTCTGTTAGCTGATATATTTATGTCTGTGTGTATTTGCATTTGGGTTTATATGAATATAAAATGTTTTCTAAAGAGCTAAAAGCACTTTATATACATAT
The DNA here is from genome assembly GCF_000951045.1 of Mandrillus leucophaeus. Taxonomy (NCBI): domain Eukaryota; kingdom Metazoa; phylum Chordata; class Mammalia; order Primates; family Cercopithecidae; genus Mandrillus; species Mandrillus leucophaeus. The sequence continues at coordinate 551,411 of NW_012101340.1, forward strand.
GGCATCAGTTAATTTCAAAACTATATTCTAGTGCGCAGAGAGAAGATGTAGTTTTTACTTGCCCTTAAAAATACAAGAAATAAAAAACAGTACCTTGTTTTTCTTTTTAGTTCTCAAATCATGCTCACATCTTTTTTATTTGTTTAATTTTAGAGAGAGGGTCTCGCTCTGTCACCTAGGCTGGTGTACAGTGGTGTGATCATAGCTCACTGCAACCTCAAACTCCTGGGTTCAAGGGATCCACATGCTCAGTCTCCAAGCAGCTAGGACTACAGGTGTGCACCACCATGTCTGGCTAATTTTTAAATTTTTTTGTAGAGACAGGGTCTTGCTACGTTCCCCAGGCTGATCTCAAACTTCTGGCCTCAAGTGATTCTCCTTCCTCAGCCTCCCAAAGTGTTGGAATTACAGGTGTGAGTCACTATGCCTGGCCCCAATATCTATTAATGCATGTAACCAGTTCTCTGAGACAAAGTAGGTATAATTCCATCTAATAGATTAAAAAAAAAAAAAAAAAAGCCAAGGCTCTGAAGATTAAGAGATTTACTGAAGATTGCAAAACCATTCAGTGAGCCCTGGAGGCCAGAGTTGGGTCCCCACCATTGTCCGTTTTCTACATTAAGTCTATGTAGAAAAGCCTTTCACAACTTGCTTCTCTTTTAGAAACTTATCATGTTATAGGACCTATTCTTTCCAAAGTCCGTCATGCTAGTCTATACGTGAATCGATTTTAGAGTCAGGAATAAATTCAGATGCGCTTACTCTCAAGCCACTGTACTTTCCACAGCTTTATAAATATGTTATAAAACAAAAGGATCCTTTTATTCTATTTCTGACTCTGTACAGCTAACATTGTTCTAGTGTAGACTATAAACACAACTAACCTTATTAGTTTCTAAACATTTTTAATGAGGCCAGGTGCAATGGCTCACACCTGTAATCCCAGCCTTTTCAGGGGCTGATGTGGGAGAATCCTTTGAGCCCAGGAGTTTAAGAACAGTCTGGGCAACATAGTGAGACTCTGTTGCTACAAAAATTAAAATAATTAGCTGGGTGTGGTGGGATACACCTGTGGTCTCAGCTACTTGGGAGGCTGAGGCAGGAGGAACACTTGAGTCTGGGATGCTGCAGTGAGCTATGATTGCACCACTGTACTCAAGCCTGGGTAACAGACCAAGACCTTGTCTCAATAAATAAATAAACATAGAAGTTTTTAATTACATAAAAATTCATATATACTCAGAAAAAACTTATATGCCAGGGAAACTTTTATATTGAAACAGTGGGTTAAAAACAACATTCAGGATGGGTGTGGTAGATCATGCTTGTAATCCCAGCACTTTGGGAGGCTGAGATGGGAGGATCACTTGAGTCCAGGAGGTTGAGGCCAGCCTGGGAAACACGGTAAAACCCTGTCTCTGCAAAAAATTGGCCAGGCCTGGTGGTGCACACCAGTAGTCCCAGCTACTCTGGATGCTGAGGTGGGAGGATCCTTGAGCCCAGGAGGCTGAGGCTACAATGAGCCAAAATCACACCACTGTACTGCAGCCTGGTTGACAGAGTGAGACTCTGTCTCAACAAACAAACAAACAAACAAACAAACAAAAGCAACAGTTAGAACTGAGGGATAAAGAGCCTCTTTATGCACATGATAAAGAGTGGAGCTGCCACCTACTTAATATTTACCTATTCATCATTTTCCTAAGGAATATGAATTTGGAGTCTACTGTCTTCCTGGAAACTCTTCAGTGAAGCCTGAAATATAAATATGCTGGATATACCAAATGCAGTTAGTATATTGCCTGGGCAGCTGGACATTTAGGTTGGTGTGTGTGACGAGAAAGGAGATAGTTGTTTCCCCATTTGATGTTTTCTTAACCCCCTTATCACTGCCTAAAAATGCTGGCTCCACTGGAAATTAAGGTTCTGAGGTATGCTGGAGTAAACCATTTATTATTGAATATTTTCAGGAAAATGACTCATAGACAAGTAGAATAAAACCCTTGAGGGCAAGAACTTCCCTTTTTCTTGTTGCTCTTTGATGTACCTACTTTATTTAAAACAACTGGAGTCCTAATAACACAATGGAATTCAATGTATGATACAATCCATCTAACACCTAGGAACTTCTTGAATTATCTGAAGAATTGGTGCACCTACTCCTCACATTTGGAGACACAAAGGGAAATGCCAACTCTTCAGACCTAAAATTTCATGGTTGGATTATAGCCCAGTTCTCTGTGCAATAGCAGCAATGAAGCTCAGAAAAACAATCTGAAGTAAGCAATTAAGAAACTTCTGTATTTCTATATGTGTGTGTGCACAAAAGGGAGGTGTGGAGCACAGTTGACCCTTGGACAACATCGGGATTAGGGCCACTTGCTCCCCAAACACTTAACTACTAATAGTCTACTGTTGACTAAAAGCCTTAATGATAACGTAGTCAATTACCCATGTTTTGTATGTTAGCTGTATTATATACTGTATTATTACATATATAAAGTAACCTAGAGTAAAGAAAATGCTATTGATAAAATCATAAGGAAGAGAAAATATCTTCACAGTACTGTACTGTATTTCTTGATACCATAAGCTTGCATTATCTGTTTACAAGATAAATCCTCTCTCTAAAATGGTAGGCAACCACAGCTGTAGAACTCCATCTACAGAATATATCAAGCTATTCAACTTTTTCTTGCAATGTTATGACTTCTCTGCTTCTTGGGTGCAGTTTCAGCATCACTAGTGGCACTTCATGTGGGTCCCATGGTGTTATTCGAGGTTTACGGTATTGCACTACACATGATGACAAATACCTGAGAACCAGAAGAGATCACTTTTTACTACAATAAGCAATTTACTAGAGAGATGAACTGCTTATGCAGAGATAATTAGCCTCATACAGTGCTATAAGTGGATACTTGCATCACTTGAACTTGCCGCAGTAGCAACAAGAGGTAGCTATAAAATAATTACAGTTATGCAGTATGTACTACAGTTAATTTTATGCAATTATAATTTAATAGCATCTTTATGGCTGCTTACATTTCTCTTGACCCCTCATGGCACCGTGTATGGTCTGTAAGTGTTTGTGCAGGTTTTGATAAATTTTAATATATTTGTGTATATCTATTTTTTCATAATAGATTTGTGTATATTTTGTGGTAGTAAATGATAAAATAATAATAGACTATTATCTACCTATATTTTATGCATCATGACATTTCTAAGTTTTCCTTATTTTTTTCCGTATTTCTAGGCTATCTTGGAGCAGGAAGTTCCCTGAAGTCAAGAGCAAGCACCATTCCAAGACATAATGCAAGCCTAGCGGCATGCAGGGTGGGATCATCAGCCCTGGGGAGAGGATTTGGGTAGAGTTTCATTGCATCCACTACAAGGCCCTACATGATGTGACCCTCTCATGTCTCTGACCTCATCCTCTCTACAGCTGCACTGGCCTCCTTACTAGTTCCTGAGACTGCTAGGCATGCTCCCATCTCAGAGCCTTTGTTCTTCCTGTTTCCTCTATCTGGAACACTTGTCAGGTGACCAACTGTCCTGGTTTGCTTGGGCCAGGACTGCCCTGGTTTCAGCACTGAAAGTCTTGCAACCAAGGAAACCCCTTAGTCCCCGACAAGCCAGTATGGTTGGCCATCTACACCTCTTCCAGATACCCACATTTGTCATAGATGTTATCTTCCTTGACCATCCTTTTGAAAACTGCACCCCTTTTCCCTCACATGCAGAATGCCAACTCCCTTTCCCTGCTTTTATTATCATCCATAGCATTAGAACCTTCTATTGTAGGATATCATATAGATATCATACCTTTGTTTTCTTTTTCTTTTTTTCTTTTTTCTTTTTTTTGAGACAGAGTCGTTCTGTTGCCCAGGCTGGAGTGCAATGGTGCAATCTTGGCTCACTGCAACCTCTGCCTCCTGGGTTCAAGCAATTCTCCTGCCTCAGCCTCCTAAGTAGCTGGGACTACAGGCACACGCTGCCATGCTCGGCTAATTTTTTGTATTTTAGTATAGAGATGGGGTTTCATTTTGTTGCCCAGGCTGGTCGTGAACTCCTGAGCTCAGGCAATATGCCTGCCTTGGCCTCCCAAAGTGCTGGGATTACAGGCATGAGCCACCATGCCCAGCTTTGTTTTCTTTACTTTAGGAATGTAAATTCCATGATGACAGTTTCTGGTACAAAGTATGTGTTAAATGGATAAAATAAATGAGTATATCTAATATTTTATAGAAAATATATACTTCCTGTTCTCAAGAAGTATATGTTGTCCTTTAATAATTAGTTAAAAATATTTCAGATCATAATCATTTATCATTGTTAATTATCTGGCAATTATGCTGGTAAAAGGTCAAATTGATCGCAGAACAATTTCTTCAGTAAGGGAATGAAGAAAGACTTTAAAATTAAATAATTCTACTTGGTGGCTGATGGTAATGATGTGCTATTTTTAAATTATGTGAAATAATTTAACAGATTACTTATTTATAATTTGCAACTTGAAAAAATAGGCTGGAAAAAATGGGGCAATCTAATTTACTGACAGCATTGTGAACTTAATACATGGTAGCGGCCATATCTTAAACACATCTTTATAAGCAAATGTTTAAATGGCAACACAGGACAGCTATGAGAATGAAATTCCAACAGCTATGAAGTCAAAGCATTAAATTTTGCTTTATCTTCAGTGATCCATATTTTCTTGAATCAGAAGGGCAGAAAAAAAGAAACAAGTATCATTTGGAGAGATAAATATTTATTTGCACTTGAAAGAAAAGTTTTTAGAAAATAAAATAGATACTCAAACACACATTTTCATTTCCACAGAATGTAACAGATGCTTTGACTCCTATTTCTAAGAACTTGGTTCAAACTATAGTTCACTGTGCTCCACAAACAGTAAAATATAATAAATACGAAGCAGTCTCTCACAGTATCTGAAATGAACTTTTTTGCTTTGGGTTTTAGTAGATAATTTTTTTTTTTTTGAGATGGAGTCTTACTGTGTCGTACAGGCTGGAGTGCAGTTGTGCGATTTTGGCTCACTGCAACCTCTACCTTCTGGATTCAAGTGATTCTCCTGCCTCAGCCTCCTGAGTAACTGGGATTACAGGTGCTCACCACCACGCCTGGCTAATTTTTGTATTTTTAGTAGCGACAGGGTTTCGCCAAGTTGGCCAGGATGGTCTCGATCTCTTGATCTCGTGATCTGCCTGCCTCGGCCTCCCTAAGTGCTGGGATTACAGGCATGAGCCACCACCCCCGGCTTAGTAGAGAATTAATATACCTTCAAACCCCTTTATCAGCCAACCCATAGTATGGACAAATAATTATTGTCCAGTCATGGGGAATTTTTAAAACAAAAAATGCGGAAAATTTTTCTTTAATTTTATTTCTGAAATATTTTATCCTAAGGAAATGTAGGCCAGACGTGGTGGCACACACCTATAATCCCAGTACTTTGGGAGGCTGAGGCAGGCAGATCACTTAAGCCAAGGAGTTCAAGACCAGCTTGGGCAACAAGGCAAAACCTTGTATTGAGAAAAAATAGAAAAATTAGTCAGGCATGGTGGCACCTGCCTGTAGTCCTAAGTACTCGGGAGGCTGACGTGGGAGGATCATTTGAGCCCAGAAGTTTGAGGCTGCAGTGAGCCATGATCACATCACTGCACTCCAGTCTGGGTGACAGACCTATACCCTGTTGAAAGAAAGAAAGTAAAGAAATAAAGGAAGCAAAAGAAAGAAGGGAGGAAGAAAGGAAGGAAGGAAGGAAGGAAAGAAGGAAAATATATATTGCATTATGACAGAAGTTAGTATTAGCTTCCCATGATTTATACATAGATTCACACACAACATGGTTGAGTTAAAATAGATCACATATCTTTGTTCTTTGTATAGAACAACAGAGGAAGCTAATTCATCTAAATACTTTATCTGAAGAAGCCTATATTTGTAATGCATATAGTAATTCTACTGAAGACTAAAGTATTTTACTTTATGCTCAATTAATTAGCTTGCATTCTCTTTAAAGTTATGATATGGTTTGGCTGTGTCCCCACCCAAATCTCATCTTGAATTGTAATTCCCATGTGTCATGGGAGGAACCCATGGGAGGTGGCTGAATTATGGAATTGGATCTTTCCTGTGCTGTTCTCGTGATAGTGAATGAGTCTCCTGAGATCTAATGGTTTTAAAAACAGGAGTTTCCCTGCATAAGCTCTCTTTTTGCCTGCTGCCACCCATGTAAGACATGACTTGCTTCTCCTTGCTTTCCGCCATGATTGTGAGGCCTCCTCAGCCATGTAGAACTGCAAATCCATTAAACTTCTCTCTTTTGTAAACAGCCCAGTATTGGGTATGTCTTTATCAGCAGCATGAAAATGGACTAATACAAGTTATAAATTAAACTCCAACATGGAGTCAAAGAATATATGAAGATTTTTAAAAAAATTAAATGAAGTTGGTTAAACCCACTGTTATGGGTTAAACTGTGTCCTCCCCCATCCCCAAATTAGTATTTTGAAGCCCTAATCTCCAGTACCTCCGAGTGTGATTATATTTGGAGATTGGGCTGTTAAAGAGGTAGTTAATTAAAATGAGGTCATTAGGAAGGGCTCTAATCCAATCTGACTGGTGTAGTTACATGAAAAGCAAATTTGGACACACAGAGAGACACCGGGGTTTCCTGAGTACAGAGGGAAGACCATGTGAGGCTGCAGTGAGAAGGTGGCCATCTACAAGCTGAGGAGAGAGGCCTCAGGAGAAAACAGCTGCTGACACATTGATCTCAAACTTCCAGCCTTCAGAAGTGCAAGAAAATACATATTTGCTGTTCCAACCACCAGTCTGTGGTATAGTCATGCATCACTTACTCACAGGGATACATTCTGAGAAATTTGTAGTTAGCCTTTTTGTAGTTGTGTGAATGTCATAGAGTGTACTTACACACACCTAGATGGTACAGCCTACTGCACACCTAGGTATATATTTTAGCCTATTGCTCCTAGGCCACACACCCATACAGTATGTCACTGTACTAAATACTGTAGCAGCTGGAACACAATAGTAAGAGTATGTGTGTATATAAACATATGTAAACGTAGAAGAGGTACAGTAAACAATGTGGTATCATAATCTTATGGGACTACCTTCTTGCATGTGGCCTGTTGTAGACCAGATCACCTTTTAGTCCCTGATTAAAGTGCTATTTAAGTGTTTCGTTTATTTGTTTTGTGGACCTTGGCATGCGGGCTGGATGAATTTTATCTGCCTGGAACCCTCACCAAGCATTTCTTGCTTCCTTCTTCCTTACCCATTCTCCCCGCTTTGTATTTTGTCCCTTGCTTCACTTCAGCTCTTTCCCTTCCAGGGCTTCGGAAGTGATCCACATGCTGTAACCAGATGTCTTTAAATGTATGAAAGGGGAACAAATGTTGTTTTATTCCAAATGGAAAAAATAGAGAGAAACTGAAAGGTAAGGGGAAGTAGATAGTACCAGACCTGAAAACAATTAGGATGGCATTCTTCCTCACCTTAGAAACAAAGTTCTTAACATGTGAACAGATTTCTAATTAAATTACTTTTAAGTCATTTAATGATTTTACATTTCACTACCTTGGTAAGCCTTTATCTTATTTTCTCTGAAGAAAAACAATTCACTCATTTCCCTCTGTCTATATCCCTAATTTTTGCTTCAAATCTATTTACATTTCTATTTTCCCCTCATTAAAAGTCATGCCTTGGTAAATAGTAGGCACACAATAATTGCTTGACAGTTGAATATATAAATACCAAAATGTATCTTGACATTTTCCACGGATTGCTGTCCCCAGCTGTGGCCTGCATCTGAGCCTCATTATCTCTCTTGGATCATAGTCAGGGGACCCCTAACTAGTCTCCCTATTCTCTTTGTTCCTGGCAGTCTATTCACAACACAGTAACCAATGGCTGTTTTAAAATATAAGGCAGATGTGTTACTTTCTCCCGAAAGTCCAAACGCAGTTCTCCATTTTACTCAGTAGCACACCAAGATCTTACAATGGCCCACAGGGCTCTAGTCATCTGCCTTTCTCCACAGTCCCACTCACTCCACCTTACCCAGCTCCCTGCTGTTCTCCTAAGATAGTTTCCATTTTAGAGCCTTTGTACTAGTTTTTCCTTTTGCATGGAATATGATATCCTTGCTATGGGCTGAATCGTGTTCCCCCAAAATTCATATGCTTTAAGTCCTAACACCAGTCCCTCAGAATGTGACTAGTTGGAGATAGGGCCTTTAAAAAGGTTTTGAGTTTAAATGTGATCATTAACATGGGCCCTAATCCAATATGATTGTGTCCTTAAAAAGAACAGGAAAGCTGGTCACAGACACAGAGGAAAGACCGTGGAAAGACACAGGGGGAAGAGGGCCACATACAAGCCAGAGAGGGGCCTCAGAAATATCAATCCTGCTGACATCTTAATCTCAGACTTCCAGCCTCCAGAAGAGTGGGAAAATAAATGTCTGCTTTGTTGCAGCAGCCCTAGGAAACTAACGCAACCCCTAAAGCTCATTCTCTCACCTCCTTCAAGTGTTTTTGAAAATGTTACGTTCTCAAAAATACTACCAGGATTGTCCAACTTAAAATTACAACCTCCCCCATTCTCAACATCTCAACTTCTGCTCCCAGTTCCCTTTACTATGCTCTACTTTTTTCACAACAGCATTTATCACCATCTAACACACTTTAAAATTACTTATTATGTATTTTTTATTATCTATCTTTCCTTGCTAGGATTTGAACTACACAACGGTAGAGATTTTTGTCTTTTTTTGTTCCCTGGTATATTCTCTGTGCCAAGCATCTGGAATAGTGTTTGGCTTATAGTAGTTGCTCAACAAATATTCATTGGCTAGCGAATGAGTAACTGAAACAGAATACTTGCCTGTGTGCCTAACTGAAAATGTATTTTCTTTGATGACACAATGCATTTCCTCAAATTAATTTAGTCTGTTTTGTTTCAAAATACATGGCTTCTCACATAGTAATTTATGTATTGTTTAATCCAGAAATTGGAAAAAAATTCAAAGATCTATTCCAGTATTTATTGAGCACTTACAAAATATTACTTTTATATATACATTTTGTATAATTTTATAATTATATATTTAAATATTAAATATAATAATTTAAATAATATTTAATATTTAATTCTAATAAACAAGAGATATATTAGTATTAAAATGACTCCCATTTTACAGACTGGAAAACAAAATGATAAAAACGTTTAATTACTTGATCAAGGTTCTTGTGTTAGGAATGATGGAACAGAATCTGAATCCAGGCAATCCAAAAGTCTAGGCTTATAACCAGTATATTATACCGCCTGGTAGTGGGATATTATTGATTTTCAGGTCCGTATGTTATAACCCCATGTGCTGTGGACCTCCAGTCCCAACTCTTAAGATTTCTCAGGCCGGGTGCAGTGGCTCATGTCTGTAACCCCAGCACTTTGGGAAGCCGGGCAAGAGGATCGCTTGAGCCCAGGAGTTCGAGACCAGCCTGGGCAACATGGCAAAACCCCGTTTCTACAGAAAAAATTATCTGGGCATGGTGGAACACACCTGTAGTCCCAGTTACTCGGGGGCTGAGGTGGGAGGGTCACTTGAGCCCAGGGGACAGATATTGCAGTGAGCCGAGATCGTACCACTGCATTCCAGTTGGGTGACAGAGTGAGACTCTCTCAGAGAAAAAAAAAAATAAAAAAAAATAAAAAAGATTTTCAAAGTTGTAATAGGAAGTATAAGCATATATATATATATTTGTATATAGTTTATGCAAATAAATAAACTATAAATTCTGCTTTTAATGGAAATATAATTAAATTTCTTATTTTAAAGATTCCTTTTACTTGGTATCAAATTTCTCCCTTAAGTTGCTTTCTCAGTCTGAATTACTTGTTTTTCTTGTAGAAGCAGTCAAACATGCCTAATAGCATTATCACATTCTTTGATGTCTCCATTTTATATTTTGGAGGGAAGTTTTAGCTAAAAAACAAACAAACTTTTCTTAAATATCAGAAAATAATATTCACATGAGTAAATTTTAGGTTAATGGTATTCACCAAGGAAGGTAAAATATCTCAGTCACTTAATCTGATGAAGTCACAAGGCAATTAAATATATTATCTTGAGACTATGACCCTTGGGTAACTCTGATCTTCAGACTTGCAGGATGGGGATGATCTATTTCCTCCTCTGCACCCAGACTGCAATCTAGGTGTCAACAGAACTAGGTGAGTAGTGGTGTTTTAAATTATGATTGCTTAACTCTATTGAACAGGCTTATATGAGGTATGGATGATTGACCAAAAGGAAGGTGCTGTGCACTGAATGTTTGTATCCTCCAAAATTTATATGTTGAAATCTAATACTCAAGGTGATCGTATTTTGATATGAGGCCTTTGGGGAGGTAATTAGATCGTGAGCACCACGTTCATGAATGGGATTAGTGCCCTTACAAGAAGAGGCCAGAGAGCTAACTTGTTCTCTTTCTGCTATGTGAAGATACAACAAGAAGTTGGTAGTCTGCAACCTGGAAGAGAGTCCTCACTGGAACACAACCATGCCAGCACCCTGATCTTGGACTTCCCAGCCTTCAGAACTGTAAGAAATACATTGCTGTTGTTTATAAGCCACTCAGTCTGTGGTACTTTGTTATAACAGCCTGAGCTAAGACAGAAGACAGAAGCTTATCAGATGTCTATAAAAATTATCACTCTATTTAAATACATACAATATGGACCAAACCCCCTCAGCATCTTGGAGCCCATTGTAGCTGGGGCATCAATGACATCAATGACGTGCAATAGTGATTCTGAGTCTGTTGTTGGTGGCTCCCCTCACTTATTCCGCGCAGCATTTGTTGGCAAATCTTCACTAGTCATGCTAACTCCCCTGAAATACACTACCTCCCTGTTTGTCTCAGAAAACAACTTGCCTCTATTTTATAGAGAAAAGAAGGGCTTTTGAAGAAGAATAAAAAGTCTCTCAGTTTCTGGCCCTTGTAGCTGATAACTCAGATAGACGTTTCAGTTCTCGTCTTACTTTACTCCCACCTCTTGGACCATTCCAGGTTCTCCTTAGTTAGCTGCTGCTTCGTTTCCTGCCCTTGATATTATGTGTTTTAAGCCTTCTTTTCTGACTTTAAACATAGCATCTGTGTTACATGCTGAACATTTCCAGATTAATATCTCTAGCCCAAACTTCTCCTCGGCACTCAACACTTGCATGTCCAATTGTTGACATGCCATTCTCTTGAATGTCTCACTTAACAAGTCCAAAACATGTTTTCTCCTAATCCTACTTGTCTTTTAGCTCTGCAAGCTAAAAGAAAAGAGGACCATCATCTGCCCAGCTGTTTAAGCCAGAAATCTGGCATTGTGCTCAAATCCTTCCTGTTCCTGTCTACACCCAGACTATCTAGCCTAACAGCAAGTCCTATGATATTACTTCCAAAATACATCTCAAACTAACCCACTCTCCATTCTCATTTTCCTCTTTTAGTTCCAGGCTGCATTTATCTCTCTTCAGAGGGGGTTCCCTGCTTCTATTCTTGCTCCTTGTGAGCTCTTGACCCTAGGATTCCCTTTCCATCTCCCATATCATATTTCAGGTCCTCATCACTCTTCCTTTGGACCACTGCCATAACCTCTTGTCTTCTTTCATTCTAATCCCTTTGCCATATTGCTGCCAGTTGGGTCTTTTTAACATGTGAGCTCTAGAATCTTTAGCATTGCATTTAAGTCCTTTCATGATCTGGTGTGCCTCTTTGACTCCACATGTATTTCCCTGCCTTGTGCCCTATCAAAGCCACACAACATTACATGATACACCTCCCCTACTTCTACACTTTTGCTGTGCTGTTCTCATGATGTCAACCCATTATTCTTCTGCCTTTGTCCTGTTTGCCCTTTGAGAGAGTCAGTTAAGGTTCTATTCTTTCTGGAAAGCTTCCTTTGACTTCTCACAGTTCAAGAAACGTGGCCCTTGAGTTTCCTGTCTAACTTGTGTCACAATACTTATCACAGAACATGCTATCTCTCCCACAAGACTGAGCAATTTTAGGGCAAAGACTCAGATTCTGATGGCTGGCACATGAGCAATGCTCACTGAATGATTGTTGTATAAATTAATAGATGAATAATACAATTTCAAATAAAATTAGAGAGGTACAGATATTAAGCACAAAATAAAAATGCAACATAAAAATTGTTAACTCTGGAGAAAATTGTGAGATAAAGGGTTGAGCAAAGGCAGAATTTTCATTTTTCTCTGTATGTGTGTAATTAAAACAAAAGAAAAACAACTGAGGCCGGGCGCAATGGCTCACGCCTGTAATGCCAGCACTTTGGGAAGCTGGGGCAAGAGGATCGCTGGAGGCCAGGAGTTCAAAACCAGCCTGGGCAACATAGCATAACTCCATGTCTACAGAAAAAAGATAATAAAATAAAATTAAAAGTCCGGGTGCAGTGGCTCATGCCTGTAATCCCAGCACTTTGGGAGGCTGAGGTGGGCAGATCACGAGGTCAGGAGTTTGAGACCAGCCTGGCCAACATGGTGAAACCCCATCTCTACTAAAAATACAAAAAAAAACAAAAACAAAAAACAAAAGCCGGGCACGGTGGTGCATGCCTGTAGTCCCAGCTACTCAGGAGGCTGAGGCAGAGTTGCTTGAACCTGGGAGGCAGAGGATGCAGTGAGCCGAGATTGCACACACTGCACTCCAGCCTGGGTGACAGAGCGAGACGCTGGCTCAAAAAAAAAAAAAGGAAAAACAACTGGCCTGTTATATGGGAATTATGAGAGTATGCCATGTGCATGATCAGAACTGGGCTCATTAGGCTCCTAACTAATTGAATAACCTTGGACAAACCACATAAGTGATTTGGGCCTTAATTTCCCCATTATAAAGTTAGAGAAGTGATAAAACTAGAAGTTCTATTAAGATCTTCCCAAGGTTTAAAATTCTACTATTTTATAAATTGTATTAGTCCATTCTCACACTGCTCTAAAGAACTACCTGCGATTGGGTAATTTATAAAGAAAAGAGGTTTAATTGTCCCAGTTCCACAGGCTATACAGGAAGCATGGCTGAGAAGCCTCAGGAAACTTACAATCATGGCAGAAGGGGAAGGGGAAGCAGTCACATCTTACCATGGCAGGGCAGGGGACAGGGAGAGAGAGAGAGAGAGAAAGACAGAGAGAGAGAAAGAGGGAGAGAGAGAAACAGAGAGAAAAAGAGAGAAGGCGGAGGTACTACACACTTTCAAACAACCAGATTTTGTGAAAACATACTCACTGTCATGAGAATAGCAAGGGGAAGTTTGCCCCCATGATCTAATCACGTCTCACCAGGCCCCTCCTCCATTACTGAGGATCACAGCTGGAGATGACATTTGGGAGGGAACGCATAGCCAAACCATATCACAAACGGAACAAATTAACAACTGTATAATAGAACTCTGAATTCTCTTGTTCTGTTCTAATACTTAATTTTTATATACTCTTCAGGTGTTAAAAAACTATGTCACAGTTTTCTAGAGCCAATTTAATGCCTCAGGGTGGTGCCACAGCAGAGCTCCTGAACTTCCTGCTCACAGGATATCAGAGAAAAAAAGCATTCATTTGCTCTGTTGGCGCACCTGACATTTTAACAACAAACATCTAAATAACTACATGTTTATTTTGAGCTATATTCTCTAAATCAGCATTTCAGGAACTAGAAATAGGTGGCCACATTAGAGGTCAAGCAAATTTGGAAGATTGCCTTTCTTGGAGGTCCATGATCTATTTTGGCCCACAGAAGGCTCAGAGAAATCCTGCAGTATGGAAATGTGCTTAATCCAAGGCTGGGCGCGGTGGCTCACGCCTGTAATCCCAGCACTTTGGGAGGCCGAGGCGGGTGGATCACGAGGTCAGGAGATCGAGACCATCCTGGCTAACA
>NW_012101340.1:565605-571911 GCF_000951045.1 Mandrillus leucophaeus
AAAAAAAAAAAAAAAAGAATGCTTAGAAACGTGCTTAATCCAGCATCTCCCTAACCAGAGTGAGCATGGAACGCTTTTCTCTTGCACACTTGTTCGCATCCAGTTTGAGAAATGCTGATTTAGAGCAGCCTTTCTACTGTTCCTTTTAGTTTTTTGTTTCATTGAAGTTCCCTGTACTGGCCAGGAGCGGTGGCTCACACTTGTAATCCTAGCACTTTGGGAGGCCGAGGCAGGTGTATCACGAGGTCAAGACATCGAGACCATTCTGGACAACATGGTGAAACCCTGTCTCTATTAAAAATACAAAAAATAGCTGGGCAGGGTGGCAGACACCTGTAGTCCCAGCTACTTCGGAGGCTGATGCAGGAGAAATCGCTCGAACCTGGGAGGCAGAGGTTGCAGTGAGCCGAGATTGCGCCAGTGCACTCCAGCCTGGCGACAGAGCAAGACTCAATCTTAAAAAAAAAAAAAAAAAAAAAAAAAAAAAAATTCCTTGTCTTATGTGCAGGTTAACTTAAGCTAGGACAGTTTCATGGCCTGGTAAGTGCCCTTGATGATTCCTTTCCAACCTTATCATGATCTCTACCTATTCCATTTTTCTGTCTTGGTCTGCCTTAGTGTCAAAGTTAATTTGTATGGAATTTCTTAAAGGTATCTATATACCACCTTAGAAGACTTCCATTTCATTTTCTTGGTACTGATTAAAGTGGCTATAACTTTTGCTGTATAACATTTTAAAACATTTGTATAGATACATTGTTACAGAAAATATCCAGCTGATCTAGTTGGGATTTAAGCTTTTCTAAAAGAAAAAAATACATTATCTTAGAAATTGCTTGAATTTTTGTCCTATCACACTTGAACTGTACCTTAGTGGTAGTCAAAACACTTAAAATACAGAAGAATAGATCTTTTCCATATTCCTTTGCACAAAATAGATAGTATTCTATTCTGAGAAGCCAGTGGAATACTGAGAATAGTGTATCATTCTGTTGTCGGCAGTACAAACTAAAAATCTGCAAAATGTTTCTCTCTCTCATGTTTTATTATTCAAGCAGCTTCTCACCTCTTTTCTAAACAGATCTGCTAATGCTTCATCATCTTAAGAACAGAGTTGAGGCCTCAGGCCGAAAAATTGCAAAGTTTCAATTACTTGTCCTACTTTACAGGGATTTATTTTTAAAGCAGGCAAAGAACAGTGTTTTGATGGCCTGTGCTACTGGACCTCTCACGCTCGGCATGACTGCAGACAGCTGCAACCAAAGTTAGCAAGAGGCTAACCAGCTTTGACCTGACTGCGGAACTCCATCAATAATCTGAAGGAAATGCTGGGGCTGCAGCCAAGGGAGTTGACAGCTGTCTTCTTAAGAGCATTTCACAACAATTTCAGAGAGCCTGATTGTAACTTCTTTTTAGAATTCTCTGGTTTTGAATTTTGGAATACTGAGTAGTTGAATGGGACTAATCTGAAGAATGTCATAATAGCTCCATTTAGGACTCAAAAAAAACAATACATTTGATGGAACTGTGAAATAAATACTGTTTAGAGAGAAAGCAAGGTATCATTATTACTGGCATTATTTTCAAACGACAGACTCAGCTCTAAAAAGTAAACTGTGGTTATAAGATATATAAGTAAAATAGACTGACCCACATTAAAAACATTAAAATCATAAGTATTTTAACATATATTTGCAGTTAGGTCATATTATAGGTATGGTCATTAAAATAAATAAAATATTGGCCTAAGAATTGATGGATTAGTGAGATATAATAAGTAACCCGGAAATTAACTGTGTAAACCTTTAAAATCAGACAAAGGCAGTAGCACAAATCAAAAAGGAATAAGAATTATTAAATAAATAGTGTCATAGCAATTGAGTAGACGCAAAAATAATTACTTTACTGTAGTTATTCTAGTAAGGATGGGTATATTAAAACCAGGTCGCATTTAGAGCTAATTAAATAAATACTAACAGACACTCAATAATAGGGAATTGCTTTTGTAAATTGTGGCATATTTATGAGATGAAGCTGTAAAATGCTATTAAAACTTGCAGTTATAAAGATTATTTGGCAATTGAAAGTATGATATAATAAGTTAAAATGATAGACTTTAGCAAAATTCATGCACCTATATTACTTAAGATTAAGTTCAGTCAGGTGTGGTGGCTCATGCCTGTAATCCCAACAATTAACAATTTGGGAGACTGAGGTAGAAGGATTGTTTGAGGTCAGGAATTCAAAAACAGCCTGGGCAACATAGTGAGACCCTTGTCTCTTAAAAAAAAAAAAAAAAAAAAAAAAGATTAAGCTCACATATGTGTGAAGACAGCCCCAAATAACAGTGGCTTAAAGTAGATAGAAACTTATTTCCCTGTTAAATGAAAGTTCATTTGGTGGTCCAGGGCCAGGATGCTGATGGCACATGGACATTAATGTTGTTGATCCACTATGCACAGACTCAACATTGAAGCTGAAGATGGAAGCATTTCTGTGTTCCAGGCAGCACAGGATGAAGGAATAAATACAAAGGGTCTATGTACTGTCTCTGAAGGATGATTCCCAGAAGTTGCCATATGACCCTTCTGCTTTGAGTCCTCTGGCCCGAATTCAGTCAAGTGGCCAGTCTGGCTGCAAACTGGGAAAGGCAGTCTTTAATCTGGATGGTCTTGTGTGCAGACAAAAGTCAGGAACTCCATTACCAAAGAAGAAGGGAGAAGGGATTTGAGGGGACAGCCAAAGTCTCTGCTATATCATCATTTTACAACTATGTAAAAAAGCAAAGAGGGAAAAGAAAGGAAAGAAACAAACCAGTGGAAGAGGATATGTCATTGGAAGGAAAGACACTCAACTTGTACTTTTGTTCATGTTTGTTGTTTTTAAAATCCCTTCCTTGGCAGTGCCACCAAAAGGAGTTTCTTTGTACTGGCCTCTTCTCTTCACATTGTCCTCACCATCCCTAGTTCCTGTCTTTTGGGTTACTTTTCACAAATACCCAAACCCTCTATGCCTTCTCCCCTCTTTGCAGTTCTGCCTGTTTTAGGGATCAATATGTATACAGGTGCTCAACAACAAAAAGACCTACAGGGTAATCACTCTTCACATGGCAATGATATTTTGTTACTTTCACTTATGGGCATTATTTTCCCTGGAAGGAAGCTTTAGCAACTCACAGAGAAAGCATTATACTAGTTAATCATTGTGCCCAGCTTGCTCATGAACTCCATTTGAGGAAAGCTGTCCTATCCCTAACCTGGACCTGAGGGAGCAGCCTAGAGATCTTTGACCCCCATTTCCTGCAGACCACAGCTGGTTGGACCAGAGATAAGCACCTGGCCCAAGAATTGTCTGGAGAGAATAGTACCAGCTAAAGAGGTGATAATGGAGGTGAACTGGGCCAACTGGAAGATATATGGGGAAGGCAAGTAGAAACCTTTGAGTGAAAAGGGTTGTAAGGCCCAATAAAGATGCATCAGTGGGACCAGGTGTGGTGGCTCACACCTACAAGACCAGCCTGGGCAACATAGTGAGACCCTGTCTCCATGAAAAAAATTTAAAAATTAGCCTGGTGTGGTGGCACACACCTGTAAGGCCAAGGAGGGAGGATCACTTGAGCCCAGGAGTTTGGGGTTGCAGTAAGCTATGATTGTGCCACTGGACTCCAGCCTGAGCAACAGGTTTTTTAAGAAGTGGCATCAGTAGAGAGAGAGGGATTAGAGGATTGGTTGGTCATGATATTTTCGTATGGAATTTCCTTCCGACCATTTCTCAGAAAATTTATGTTTTCCTGAATGCTGAATCTCTAGAAAACTCAGTTGAGAAATCAGGAAAACAGAGAGAGTATTCAAATTCTCCTGTGAAAATTAAAGCCTAACAATCAGCATAGAAACATTATTAGATCCATGGAAACCACTAATGTCAAGTTTAAAGCAAGAACAGGAAACACTAACATGTGGAGTCAAAGGCTAAAGTCAACATTTCCGGGAATAGGACAAGAGCACATGGAAGACAAGTGGTCACAATCTAGTCAGTCAGTCTTGCTTGCAGCCGTGGACACGTTACAAGTGTGTTTTCATGGCCCCACCTCTTTTTAATGGTGAGTTATTCTTGCAAAAAAAAAAAAGTTCATATGCTTAGTTTACTTTATACAAATCGTGTCAGTGGTGTTCTAAGAAATAAGTTTTGGAAGCAAAATAAGTTCTTAAACTGCCAAATCGGTAAAATCCTATAAACCTTGCTAGGAGATCTGAATGAAATTACATGAATACTATCCAATAATGTTTGCTGGTGTTTTCAATGTTTAAATATTCACTGCAGGCTATAGATCTTTGTAAATACTGTAATAGGAAAAAGCAGAGAGAAAAAAATGTGAATGCTCCCTATATAAAATGGGAAACAGATCCAAAATCTGAATTACCAAAAGCAATATTGATTTTGGCTGTAAAACCAAAATCAGGGCAAACAGACAAAATATTTTCATCATTAAACAATGACATAAACTTAAGGAGGAGGTTCCAAGATGGCCAAATAGGAACAGCTCCAGTCTACAGCTCCCAGCATGTGCCATGCAGAAGACGGGTGATTTCTGCCTTTCCAACTGATGTAGTGGGTTCATCTCACTGGGGCTTGTTGGACAGTGGGTGCAGCCCAAGGAGCAGGGCGGGGCATTGCCTCACCCAGGAAGCACAAGAGGTTGGGGAATTCCTTTTCCTAGCCAAGGGAAGCCATGACAGATGGTACCTTGAAAATTGGGACACTCCCACCTTAATACTGTGCTTTTCCAATGGTCTTAGCAAACGGCACACCAGGAGATTATATCCCATGCCTGGCTCAGAGGGTCCCATGTCCACGGAGCCTCGCTCACTGCTAGCACAGGAGTCTGAGCTCGAACTACAAGGTGGCAGCGGGGTTTGGGGAGGGGTGTCTGCCATTGCTGAGGCTTGAGTGGGTAAACAAAGCAGCCAGGAAGCTCGAACTGGGTGGAGCCCACTGCAGCTCAAAGAAGCCTGTCTGCCTGTGTAGACTACACCTCTGGGGGCAGGGCATAGCTGAACAAAAGGCAACAAAAACTTTTGCAGACTTAAACGTCCCTGTCTGACAGCTTTGAAGAGAGTAGTGGTTCTCCCAGCTTGGAGTTTGAGATCTGAGAATGGACAGACTGCCTCCTGAAGTGGGTCCCTGACCCCACAGTAGCCTAACTGGGAGACACTTCCCAGTAGGGGCCGACTGACACTTCATACAGACAGGTGACCCTCTGAGATGAAGCTTCCAGAGGAAGGATCAGACAGCAACATTTGCCGTTCTGCAGTAGTTGCTGTTCTGCAGCCTCCGCTGGTGATACCCAGGCAAACAGGGTCTGGAGTGGACCTCCAGCAAACTCCAACAGACCTGCAGCTGAGGGTCCTGACTGTTAGAAGGAAAACTAACAAACAGAAAGAACATCCACAGCAAAACCCCATCTGTACATCACCATCATCAAAGACCAATGGTAGATAAAACCACAAAGATGGGGAGAAACCAGAGCAGAAAAGCTGAAAATTCTAAAAATCAGAGCACTTCATCTCCTCCAGAGGAATGCAGCTCCTCGCCAGCAACAGAACAAAGCTGGACAGAGAATGACTTTGATGGGTTGAGAGAAGAAGGCTTCAGATGATCAGTAATAACTAACTTCTCCAAGCTAAAGGAGGATGTTTGAACCCATTGCAAAGAAGCTAAAAACCTTGTAAAAGATTAGACAAATGACTAACTAGAATAAACAGCGTAGAGAAGACCTTAAATGACCTGATGGAGCTGAAAACCATGGCATGAGAACTACATGACCATGCACAAGCTTCAGTAGCCTATTCAATCAAGTGAAAGAAAGGGTATCAGTGATTGAAGATCAAATGAATGAAATGAAGGGAGAAGAGAAGTTCAGAGAAAAAAGGGTAAAAAGAAACTAACAAAGCTTCCAAGAAATATGGGACCATGTGAAAAGACCCAATCTACATCTGATTGGTGTACCTGAAAGTGACGGGGAGAATGGAACCAAGTTGGAAAACACTCTTCAGGATATTATCCAGGAGAACTTCCCCAGCCTGGCAAGGCAGGCCAACATTCAAATTCAGGAAATACAGAGAATGCCACAAAGACGCTCCTCGAGAAGAGCAACTCCAAGATGCATAATTGTCAGATTCACCAAAGTTGAAATGAAGGAAAAAATATGAAGGGCAGCCAGAGAGAAAGGTTGGGTTACCCAAAAAGGGAAGCCCATCAGACAAATAGCGGATCTCTCAGTAGAAACCCTACAAGCCAGAAGAGAGT
>NW_012101341.1:0-337 GCF_000951045.1 Mandrillus leucophaeus
TTAGTGCTGGAGTAAAAGGAAGAGTCTGGAATTGGACCTTAAACAGCTAACCTCTAAACTCTTGCCCTTAAACAAAAGAGTGAAAGGGAGCTTTTATTATCTGGGCACTGGGAGAGACACTCTTAAGCAAAAAAACAAAGGCATGAGCACAGGCAAATAAATGACTTTCCTGAAGAAGAGATGACAGCCAGCTGAGGAAGCTGCTCACTGGGAGGAGGTGCATGGTCACTCACCTGCATTCTCTTCCCACATCCCCAAGCAGCACATATCAGCTGTCCTCTCCTTCTCATCTGGAAAAAGGAGGAGGAGTGGCAGCTTATTAAAACCTGGCACCGTG
>NW_012101341.1:1833-3555 GCF_000951045.1 Mandrillus leucophaeus
AAGGACTTCATGCTAGAATTTCCTTTGGTATAGGGAGCATAGTTGATTTGTGTTATAGCAGATCATGGTGTATAATGTTTATTTTTGTTTTTAAATGAAGTCCATATAGTATTAAGAAGGAAAGCTAATCAGTGATATTGGCATATAAATTATTAAATAACCTCTGCAATAATTATCAACAACCTTATCTTTTCATCCAGAAATTCCACTCCTGGCATTTTTGCTCAAAGAAATAATCCTAAGGAAAACAGAAGCCTTAGACATGACAGTGTTCATTACTCTATGATTCATAAAAGTAGAAACAGAGCAAAGGAAAGGTAAGGTAAATTATTATATATACACAAAATAGAATGGTATACAGTTATATATATATAATGTATGAATTAAAAATGCACTAGCAATGCAAAGTACTTATGTTGAGAAAGAGTAAAAAAGAGTTTCCAAATGGAATATATAATATCAGATCAAGCATATGGAAAAGAAAATACGAAGAAAATAAGTCATCCTGTAAACAGGGGTTGTATCTGGGTCATACAAATTCTGAGCTGGCAGTGAGCAGGCCTATAGGGCATGGCCCAATCTCCAGCTGCAGTCCTTGGATCTAAATAGTATTGCTGAAGCCAAGGAGGCCACATTGACTAGCCAATTTCTGATCTTGTTTCAGATTGGCCCACTCTTCAGTTCCTGATTTTGTGAAACAAGATAAGAGAGAATAGATGAGAAACAAGCAAACAGGGTCCAGGATGCTTCCTGCGAACACCATGAAGAGCATCTGGGCCATCCTTAAGCAGTCAACATGTGCCTGGCATATGAAATTGTTGAGCTTGTTAAATATACAGACATTTTCCACCTCCAAAGTGCTGAGATTATAATCTCAGTTTATAAGCATGAGCCACCACACCCAGCCAAGAATGTGGTTTTAAAGAAACAGAGATGAAATTTTAAATCACAAGTAAAAAAAACAAATACTTCATTTTTTTTTTTTTTGCTGCAAGATATGCATTTTTATTTCACCTTGGTTATCTTGATTCAATTTTTTAAAAGAAAGAAAACCTTTTCTTTTCCCAAGATGGTGATAAAAAGACTTTTAGGATGCATCGGCGACTTGGAAACAGTAAAATAGTGTGTAAAAATCAATTCTGAGTTTTAATTCAAAAAGAAAGGTGAAAATCTGCAGGGATAGCAAAGGACACCCCATACTCTGGGGAGGAGAAAATTGGTAAGCAGCCCTTGTGACAGTATTCAGTTGATAAAATGTGTGGGAGGGGCAGTCAGTCTCCCTTGGTGATTCACATTTCCACTATGGATATGTGCCAAGGGAGAGTACCCTGTTTCTCTCAAGCCCTAGAGCTAACATTTGGGGAAAGACTGAGAGATGGAGAGAGGGAGACACTGGGAAAAAACTACATTGTCCCAGACCCAGGACCAAGAGGAGGATGCCATTTTCCATCCAGGCTTATACAAAGTGAGTCATTGTTTTGCAACCTGGAAGCAGTGGCCACAGCAGGCATTTAATTTTGGGCCAGAGACTGGGACTCTAGCACTGGAGCAGGAGAAGGGCTCCCACTTCCCAAATGAGTGGTGAGTGTGGAGAGTGTCCCAGCAGTAGATGTTAGAATTAGGCTCTCTCTCACCCAAGACTAGAATGGGAGGAGAGTTGTTGAAGCTGAGGATTCTCCTGGAGGGCAAGACTTGCAGGCAGGGACAGCTATGCAATCTGGG
>NW_012101341.1:6285-8165 GCF_000951045.1 Mandrillus leucophaeus
ACACAACATACCAAAACCTCTGAGACATGACAAAAACAGTGTTAAAGGGAATATTTATAGTGTTAAATGCCTACATCAAGAAGATAGAAGGATTTCAAATCAACAACCTAACCTTGCATCTAACGGAATTTAAAAAAACCAAACAAACAAAAAAATGAAACCAACAAAACTAAATCCAAAGCTAGAAGAACAGAAACAACTAAAATTAGAGCAGAACTAAATGAAATTCAGACCAAAATGATCAACAAAGTGAAAAGTTGTCCTTTGAAAGGATAAACAAGATTGATAGACCGCTAGCTAGATTAACGGAAAAAAAAGAATACTCAAATGACCACAACCAGAAACGACAAAGGTGACGTTACAACCTCTCCAATAGAAATACAAAAGATATACAGAGACTACTATGAACATGTCTATGTGCAGAGACTAGAAAATCTAGAGAAAATGGATAAATTCCTGGAAACACACAACCTCCCATGGCTGAACCAGGAAGAAATAGAAATCCAGAATACACCAATAATGAGTAATGAAATTGAATCTGTAATAAAACACCTACCAATCAAAAAAGGCCCCAGACCAAATGGGTTCACAGCTAAATTCCACCGGATCTATGAAGATCTGGTACCAATTTATATTCCAAAACTTAAAGAAGGGGGATTCCTCCCTAATTCATTCTACAAAACTAGTATCATCCTAACATCAAAAAAAAAAAAAAAAAAAAAAAAAAAAAAAAAAAAAAAAAAACAAACAAACAAACAAAAAAAAACCCAGAAAACAACAGGCAAATATCCCTAACGATCACTGGCAGAAAAATCCTCAGCAATATACTAGCAAACTGAATCAAGCAGCACATCAAAAAAATAACTCAAGTGGGCTTTATTCCTGGGGTTCAAGGATGATTCAACATACATATATATTATAAATATAATCCACCACATAAACAGGACTAATTATAAAACCATATGATCATCTCAATAGACACAGAACAGCATTTGATAAAATCCAACATCCCTTCATGATAAAAACCCTTAACAAACTAGGCATAGATGGAATGTATCTCAAAAGAGCCATATGTAACAAACCCACAGTTAACATAATACTGAATGGGGAAAAGTTGAAAGCAAGCTCCAGTTCTTGTCCCCTAAGAAGTGACATGAGACCAAGTTGTCCATTCTCACCGCTCCTATTCAATAATAGTAGTGGAAGCCCTAGCCAGAACTATCACGCAAGAGAAAGAAATAAAAGGCATTCAGATTGTAAAAGAAGTCAAATTATTATTCACTGACAACATGATCATATACCTAGAAAATCCTAAAGACTCCTCTGGAACATTCCCAGATCTGATTAGAAACTTCAGTAAAGTCTCAAGATACAAAATAAATTTGCAAAATCAGTAGCATTTCTATCTGCCACTAACATTCAAGCCGAGAGCCAAGTTGAGAACATAATCCCATTTACAACAGCCAGAATAAAACATTAAGTACAAAGGAATACATCTAATCAAGGAAGTGAAAGATCTCCACAAAGAGAACTACAAAACACTGATGAGAGAAATTGTGGATGACACAAATAAATGGGAAAACATCCTATGCTCATAGATTGTAAAGACTCAATATCACTCAAATGACCATATTGCCCAGTGTATCTACAGAATCAATGCAGTTCCTGTCAAATTATCAATCTCATTTTCCACAGAATGAGAAAAAATTTCCTAACGTACATATAAAACCAAAAAATAGCCTGAATCGCCAAAGTATTCCTAAGCAAAAAGAACAAATCTGAAGACATTACCTTGACTGGCTTTCAATTTTACTCCTAGTCTACAGCAACTAAAATACCATGCTACTGGTATGAAAATAGACACATAGATCAATGGAACA
>NW_012101341.1:8215-13821 GCF_000951045.1 Mandrillus leucophaeus
TCCTGAGTCTACAAGAAACTCAAACAACTCAACAAGAAAAAAACAGACAACCTCATTAAAAACTTGGCAAAGGACATGAACAGACATTTCTCAAAGGAAGAAATATAAGTGGCCGAAAACCCACGAAAAAAATTTCAACATAAATATTCATCACAGAAATGCAAATTAGAACCACACTGTTACACCAATCAGAATAGCTATTATTAAACAGTCAAAAAAAATTTGTATGAATGCAGTGAAAAGGGAATGTTCATACACCATTGGTGGGAATGTAAATTAGTTCAAACTTTATGGAAAATATTATGGCAATATCTGAAAGAACTGAAAATAGAACTATTAGATCCAGCAAGCTTACTACTATCTTACCAGTAGAAAATAAATTATTACAGAAAAGTGATTTCAGGAGCAAATTCTCAAGTTTCAATGCCTGGAATTACTTATCTAACCTGGTTAAAGTTGGTTGCAGTAATGACTTTCTTAATAACAAAAATATGAATATTGATCATTCATGACATGCAAGTGATGAAGTACTTACTTAAATTATAAACTGTAGTTCTAGGAATCAAATACCTACTAACTCTCTTTTGACAGAAGAAGCAAGTCATCTCTCCTATCTAATTAAGCCACCATCCCTATAATAGAAAACTCTCTAATGACCTTACTGGATTAATTAGAATAGGATGGTCTGTGCTGAAATACCAAACCTAACAAAAGTGTATTTCGGTCTCCTGCTACATGTCCAATGAAAATAAGCAGGGATCTCTGTTTCTGTCTATTGACTGAAGCTCAGTCACCTCAGAGCTGAACTGGAGTTTTCACAGTGAGAGAGAGGAGAGGGTCCCAAACCTGTTCTTACATGCCTCAGCTAAAAAGTGTCACATACTATTTCTCTTCAAAGCACATTTTCCAGGGTTAGTCACACAGCTCACAGTAATTGGAAGGAGTCTGAAAAATGTAGTGGAGTATGTGGATATTTAATGAGAATGGAATATCTCTTTCACTTCACTAGAAACAGTTATCTTGCAAAAGAGTGTTGGTATTTCTTGAGAACTGCCCCAAGACCCCATATTGCCTCTGGGTTCTATAACTGAGTCAGATACCAGCAAACCCAAGAGACGTGAGCTCAGAGTCAAAGCCAAGGAGAGACAGATTATAAAGTGAAATAACTGGAGGATTCTCTCAGCAGCATTTGGAACAATGTGGGAAGTATGCTGGGAATGAATTCTGAGGGTACTAGATCAGGAAAAATCAAAATGCATCAAGTCAAATTTATTGATACATGTACATTTACTAGAAACAGTGGATCCAGTGTGTTAGCTGGAGAAGATACATGTGTTTTTAGATAGATAAATACTATAACAGTTATATTTGTCTGACAACTAGACTCAACCACATTTCCTTCAATAATATAGAGCAGTGTTTCTCGACTAGGAGAAATTTTACCTTCCCTCCTCAAGTGATATTTGCCAATTTCTTGAGTTTTTTTTTTTTTTGGTTCTCATAACTAACAAGAACTGCTGAGTAAAGACCAGAGATGCTGTTAAACCATCCATACTGCACTTGACAGCCTCTCTCAGCAAAGAATAATTTGCTCCAAAATTATCAATAGTACCAAGGTTCAGAAATCCTAATATAAAGAAATTTGAAGGCTCCATTGACAAAAACATTTGATTGGATTTATCATAGCAAGCCACTCATCTACTCTTACCTTTGTCAACTAGGTTGACATAAAGGACATTCCTTCTCTAATCAAAATATTAAAAAGTACATTGCTGGGGAGCACTTGCATATTTGGAAAGCTCTGCACTAGCTGCCTTCTACAGACAGGTAATGACAGTGGGGAAAACTTCCACTGAAATTAACTGATTCCCTGAAGTAATTGTGAATGATTGATCTTGCAGTATAGAGGCCACTCAGTAACCAAAGATAAGAAGGGTATGGGTATTGTTGGTAGCAGGGCTGGAGCAATAATCAGAGAAAAACAAACATCCTTGGTAATGACTGTAAGTCATGGCTTCTCTAGAATTGAAATCTAGAATTAAAATATTGTCTTCTAGAGAGAAAACTATGGTGATGCTTAAGATCAATTTTCTAGAACTGAAATAAATGGGCAGCTTACTGAAATCTTACTTGGTCTGTGTAAACCATAATTTCTAGTTACTGTGAACAGAGATCAGATTCAGGCATCCTTAGCCTGTTTAGTCTACTATAGTAGAATACTACAGACTGAATGGCTTATAAACAATGGAAATTTATTTCACATAGTTCCAGAAACTGAGAAGTCTAAGATCAAGATGCTGAAAGATTTTGTGTCTGGTGACAGGCCCACTTCTTCATACACAAAGATTTCACTCTAACCTCACATGGTGATGGGTCTCACTGGGGACTCATCTTTTATAAGGGCACTAATCTTATTCTTGAGGGCTCTGTCCCCATGATATAATCGACTTCTGAAGTCCTCGCATCCTAATGGTATCACCTTGGCTGTGAGAATTTCAACATACAAATCTGGGGGTACATAAATATTCAAAAACTATGAAGGCCTCACAATTTACAGGTCTTGACTAAATTAGACTAGAGCCAGTCCACAGGTTCAAGCCCTTTGTGTGAAGAGAATACAGCTCATCTTGACAAAGGATCCAAAGGCAAACCATGTATTAGTACAATGTATTCTCTTCTTAGCTTTCTCCAAAGAAACCTGCCTCCATTTACCATGGTGACTGGGCAAAAGGAAAATATCAATACATTTTAACCATTGCTAGACATTGGTTTTGAGCTGATAGATATCAAAGGGTCCAATGCTACAGGGAGGCAGTCAGAATGGAGACTTAGAGAGGCCAGTTGGTAACTGTCCTTACAAACAGGATAATTAACGAAAAGTTATCCTTTGGAGAACTACATAAATTATTGTCACCATGAAAGACTTGCAAGATGCAGGGTTAGTGGTTCCTAACATATTCTCATTAATTCAACGTATGGCTAGAAATTGAGAGATAGTGAAGATGGACAGTAAAGTATCATAAATCAGGTGATGACTGTAATTATAGCTACTGTTCTCAAGGCAGAGTCCTAGGAAGGTGAAATAATTTCTGGGAAAGAAAATGAATTTGTAACCAAGCGGAACATTTCAGGAGTTCAACTAGAAATCAATCTTGCCTCTCTGAGGACCTAGATGTCAAGATAAACTAGGAGTTCAATCAATGCCTATTGATTAAATTAAAGCTGAAAGGCTGGCCAGAAAACAATAGTGGATCAAGATAGGGATGGGAGAACAGTGAGTGTCAAAGAGACTGATGGCATTCACATTTGGGACACCACAGCAGAGCTGGGAGACTATGAGATGATTTTAAGTGAATCTCATGTGTGTTCAGAAATTATCTCACCTGAACATAGAAAAATACAAATGGAGAGCTTCTTTGGGACCTGATAAGAGAAATATGTGGCCAGAGAAGCAAAACCAAGTGATAGACCTTGGATCTCAAGAGGATGAATCTCAAATAGCTTTGATCTGCTAAGGATGTCTCAATGGAAAACCATACGGCATTTTCTTATAAGGTAAAAATAGAACTACCATATAATCCAGCAATCCTGCTTCTGTATATTTATCCAAAAGAATTGAAATCAGGATCTTGAAGAAATATCTGCACTTTCATATTCATTGCAATATTATTCACAATAGTCAAGATGTGAAAACAACTTAAATGTCCATCAGAAGATGAATGGATAAGGCAGATGTGATATACACGTACAATGAATACAATGAAATGTTTTTTATTCAGCCAAAAGAAAGAAGGAAATCCTGCCATATGTGACAGAAATGCACCTTGAAGGTATGTTGAGTGAAATAAGCCAGTCACAGAAGTACAACTACCATAAAATACCACTCATACAAGGTAGCTAAAATAGTCAAACTCAAAGAAACTAAAAGTAGAATGCTGGTTGCCTATCGAAGGGAGAAATGGGGACTTGCTTTTCAAGACGCATGAAATTTTATTTATGCAAGATGAATAAGTTCTACAACTTATTCAACTTATGTAAAAGTTCTTCAACTTATGTACAACAAGATGAATCTGTTGTATAACACTGTATAAAGCAGCGTTAGCAAACTGCTCAGTGAAAAGAAAGGAATAATTCTGTGAGATAAATGCACATAACAAAAAGCAGTTTCTCAGAAAGGTTCTTTCTGATTGTTATCTGAGGACATTTTCTTGTCACTATAGGCTTCAATGTGATCCAAAATATGCTTTCTCAGATTCCACAAGAACAGTGCTAGAAAACTGCTTCATGAAAAGAATGGTGTAACTCTGTGAGATTAATTCACATATCACAAAGGAGTTTCTCAGAAAGCTTCTCTCCTGTTTTTATCTGAGGGTATTTCCTTTTTCACTGTAGGCCTCAGAGTGCTCCAAAATATCCCATTGCAGATTCCGCCAAAACAGAGTTAGCAAACTGCACAGTGAAAAGAAAGGTGTATCTGTGAGATGAATGAACACCTCAAAAACCAGTTTCTCAGAAAGATTCTTTCTAGTTTTTATCTGAGGATATTTCCTATTTCAACATAGGACTCAATGCACTCCGGAGTATCCAATTGCAGATTTCCCGACAACAGTGTTAGCAAACTGCTCAATGAAAGAATGGTGTAACTCTGTAAGATGAAATCACACATCACAAAGCAGTCTCTCAGAAAGTTTCTTTCTAGTTTTTACCTGTGGATAGTTCTGTGGCCGCCATAGGCTTCAATACCATCCAAAATGTTCCTTCTCAGATCCCATAAAACAGTGCTACCGACCTTCTCCAGGAAAAGAATGGTGTGACTCTGTGAGAGGAATTCACACACCACAAAGCAGTTTCTCAGAAGGCTTCTTTCTAGTTTTCATCTGAGGATATTTCCTTTGTCAGCATAGGCTTCAATGCCAACAAATTTTTCCGTCTCAGATTCCACAGTAACAGTGTTACCAAATTTCTCCATGACAGGAATGGCCTAATTCTGTGAGATGAATTTACCCAACCAAAGCAATTTCTTAGAAGGCTTCTTTATAGTTTATATCTGAGGATATTTCCTTTTTCAACATAGACTTCAATGCGCTCCCGCATGTCCCAATGCAAATTCCACATGAATAGTGTTAGCAAACGGTTCAGTTAAAGTAATGACGTAATTCTGTTAGGTGAATTCACAGAACACAAAGCAGGTTCTCAGAAAGCTTCTTCCTAGTTTATATCCGGGGATTTATTTTTTTCACCATAGACCTTAATGCGCCCCTGAATATCCCATTGCAGATTCCACGAAGACAGTGTTAGCACACTGCTCAATGAGAAGAATGGTGTAACTCTGTGAGATGAATTCATCCATCACAAAGCAGTTTCTCAGAAAGCTTCTCTCCAGTTTTTACCTGAGGATATTTGCTTTATCACCATAGGTCTCAATGAGCTCCCGAATATCCCAATGCTGATTTCAGGAACACAGTGTTAAAAAACTGCTCCATGAAAGGAATGGTGTAACTCTGAGAGAAGATTTCACACATCACAAAGCAGTTTCTCAGAAAGCTTCTTTCTGGTATTTATCTGAGGACATTTCCTTGTCACCATTGCGATCCAAAGTATCCCTT
>NW_012101341.1:17886-24431 GCF_000951045.1 Mandrillus leucophaeus
TGAAAAGAATGTTGTAACTCTGTGAGATGCTTTCACAAGTCACCGAGCAGTTTCTCAGAAAACTTCTTTCCAGGATTTATCTTAGGATATTTCCTTTTTCACCATAAGCTTCAATGCGCTCGACAATATCCCATTGTGGATTCCACGAGGACAGTGTTAGCAAACTGCCCAATGAGAAGAATGCTGTAACTCTGTGAGATGAATTCGCACGTCACAAAACAGTTTCTCAGAAAGCATCTTTCTGGTTTTTATCTGAGCACATTGCCTTTGTCACCATAGGCTTCATTGCGATCCAAAATCTCCCTTCTCAGATTCCCAAAAACCACTGCTATGAAACTTCTCCATGGAAAGGATGGTGTACCTCTGTGAGATGATTTCACAAGTCACCAAGCAGATTCTCAGAAAACTCTCCATTTTCTATCTTGGGACATTTCCTTTTTCACCATAAGCCCTCCAGAATATCCCATGGCAGATTCCACGAGAAAAGTGTTAGCAAACTGCCCAATGAGAAGTATGGTGTAACTCTGTGCGATGAATTCACAAATCACAAAGCAGTTTCTAACAAAACATCTTTCTATATATTATCAGAAGCTATTTCCTTTGCACCATAGGCTTCATTGGGATCCAAACTGTCCCTTCTCAAACTGACACCTTTGTCACCATAGGCTTCATTGTGATTCAAAATATCCCTTCTCAGATTCCACAATGACAGTGTTACGATCTGCTCCATGACAAGAATGGTGTAACTCTGGGAGATGAATTTACCCATCCCAAAGCAGTTTCTCGGAAAGCTTCCTCCTACTTTATATCTGAGGATGTTTCCTTTTTCAACAAAGGCCTCAATGGGTTGCTGCATATCTCAATGCAGGATACACGTAAATAGTCCTAGCAAATAGCCCAGTTAAACTATTGTTATAACTCTGTTAGACGAATTCACACGTCACAGAGTAGTCTCAGAATGTTTCTTTCTAGTTTTCATCTGACGATATTTCATTTTTCACCCTAGGCCTTAATGCGCCCCTGAATATCCCATTGCAGATTCCACAAAAACTGTGTTAGCAAACTGCTCATTGAGAAGAATGGTGTAACTCTGTAAGATGAATTCACACATCACAAAGCAGGTTGTCAGAAAGCTGCTTTCTGGTTTTTATCTGAGGATATTTCCTTGTCACCATAGGCCTCACTGCGATCAAAACATCGCCACTCAGATTACACAAAACCAGTGCTATGAAACTTCTAAATGATAAGAACAGTGTAACTCTGTGAGATGATTTCCCACGTCACCAAGGAGTGTCACAGAAAACTTCTTTCCAGTATTTATCTTTGAGTATTTCCTTTCCCCCATGAGCCTCAAAGCGCTCCTGCATATCCCATTGCAGATTCCACGAGGACAGTGCCAGCAAACTGCCCAATGAGAATGGTGTAACTCTCCCAGATGAAGTCACACATCACAAAGCAGTTTCTCAGAAAGCATTTCTGTAGTTATTATCTGAGGATATTTCCTTTGCACCATAGGCTTCATTGCCATCCAAACTATCCCTTCTCAGACTCCACAATCACAGTGCTGCCAAACTGCTCCATGACAGGAATGGTGTAGCTCTGTGAGATGAACTGATCCATCCCCAAGCTGTTTCTCAGAAAGCTTCTTTATAGTTTTTATCTGAAGGTATCTCCTTTTGCACCATAGGCCTTAATGCGCTCCCGAATATCCCATTGCAGATTCCGCCTCGGCAGCGGTATGCACATTGCTCAATTAGAATAACGGTGTAACTCTTTTAGACGAATTCACACATACAAAGTAGTCTCTCAGAAAGATTTTTTCTGGTTTTTATCTGAGGATACTTCATTTTTCACCAAGGGTCTTAAGGCGTCCCAGAATACCACATTGCAGATTCCACGAAAACAGTGTTAGCAAACTGCACAATGAGAAGAATGGTGTACTTCTGGAAGATGAATTCACACATCTCAAAGCTGTTTCTCAGAAAACATCTTTCTAATTTTTATCTGAGGATCTTTCCTTTGTCACAGCAGGCCTCAATGAGAATTAATTTTGCCACCTGAGATTCAACAATCACAGGGCTATCAAACTGCTCCATGTTAGGAATGGTGTAAATCTGAGATGAACTGATTCAGTGCAAAGCAGTTGCTCAGAAAGCTTCCTTCTAGTTTTCATCTGATGATATCTCCTTTTTCAGCAGAGGCCTTCATGCGCTCCCAAATATCCCATTGCAGATTCTGCGAAGACAGTGTCAGCAAACTGTCCAGTGAGAAGAATGCTGTAACTCTGTGAGATGAATTCACACGACACAAAGAAAACATCTTTCTGGTTTTCATCTGAGCACATTTCCTTTGTCACCATAGGATTCATTGCAATCCAAACATCGCTTCTCAGATTACACAAAACCAGTGCTACGAAATTTCTAAATGATAAGAATGGTGTAACTCTGTGAGATGATTTCCCACGTCACCAAGGAGTTTCACAGAAAGCTTCTTTCCAGTATTCATCTTTGAATATTTCCTTTCCCCGGAAGCCCCAATGCACTCCTGCGTATCCCATTGCTGATTCCGTGGGGACAGTGTTAGCA
The DNA here is from genome assembly GCF_000951045.1 of Mandrillus leucophaeus. Taxonomy (NCBI): domain Eukaryota; kingdom Metazoa; phylum Chordata; class Mammalia; order Primates; family Cercopithecidae; genus Mandrillus; species Mandrillus leucophaeus. The sequence continues at coordinate 20,472 of NW_012101341.1, forward strand.
AAATGTCCAATGAGAATGGTGTAACTCTGTCAGATGAATTCACACATCACAATACAGTTTCTCTGAAAGCATTTTTGTCGTGATTATCTGACTATATTTCCTTTGTTACCATAAGCTTCATTGCGGTTCAAAATATCCCTTCTCAGACTCCACAATAACAGTGCTACCACACTGCTCTATGACAGAAATGGTGTAGCTCTGTGAGATGAATTGATCCATCTCCAAGCAGTTTCTCAGAAAGCTTCCTAAAAGATTTTATCTGAGGATATCTCGTTTTTCACCATAGGCCTTAAAGCCCTCCCGAATATCCCATTGCAGATTCAGTTTCTCAGAAAGCTTCCTAAAAGATTTTATCTGAGGATATCTCGTTTTTCACCATAGGCCTTAAAGCCCTCCCGAATATCCCATTGCAGATTCCACGATGACAGTGTTAGCACATTGCTCAATGAGAAGAATGGTGTAACTCTGTGCTATGAATTCACACATCATAAAGCAGTTTCTCAGAAAAAAATTTTGTAGTAATCATCTGAATATATTTCTTTGTCACCATAGGCTTCATTGCGATTCAAAATATCCCTTCTCAGATTCCACAATGACAGTGTTACGATCTGCACCATTACAGGAATGGTGTATTTCTGGGAGATGAATTTACTCATTCCAAAGCAGTTTCCCAGAAGGCTTCTTCTTACTTTATATCTGAGGATATTTCCTGTTTCAACAAAGGCCTCAATGCTTTCCCACATATCCCAATGCAGGATACATGTAAATAGTGCTACCAAACAGCCCAAGTAAACTAATGATCTAACTCTGTTAGACGAATTCACAGGTCACAAAGCAGTAGAGACTGTAGAGATATTTCCTTTATCACCATAAGCTTCATTGCGCTATGAAATATCCCATTGTAGATTTCAAGAGAACAGTGTTAGCGAACTGATCAATGAAAAGAAAAGTGTAACGCTGTGAGTTGTATTCACACATCACAATGCAGTTTCTCACAACGCTTCTTTCCCGTTTTTATCTGAGGATATTTCCTTTTTCACCATAGCCCTCAAAGTGCTCCCAAATATCACTTTGTAGATACCATGAGAACAGTCTTAGCAAATGACTTCAAGAAGAGAAAGGTGTAACTCTGTGAGATTATTTCACGCATCACAAAGAAGTTTCTCAGAAAGCTTCTTTCTCGTTTTTATCTGAGGATATTTCTCATGGCCATGTAGACTTCAAACCGATCTGATATATCAGTTCTCAGACTCCACAAAAACAGGTCTAGCAAATGGCGCCTCGAAACACAGGTGTAATTCAGTGAGTTGAAGTCACACATCACAATGCACTTCCTCAGAACCCTTCTTTCCAGTTTTTATCTGTGGATATTTCCTTTTTCACCAGAGGCCTCAAAGCCCTCCCAAATATCACTTTGCAGATTCCACGAAAACAATGTTAGCAAACTGTTACAAGAAGGAAAAGGTGAATCTCTGTGTGATGAATTCTCATATCAGAAAGCAATTTTTCAGAAAGATTCTTTCTAGTTATTATCTGTGGATACTTCCTTTTTCACCATAGGCCTCAAGGCACTCCCAAATATCACTTTGCAGATTCCACGAAAACAGTGTAAGCAAACTGCTTCATGAAGACTAAGTTGTAACTCTGTGAGTTGAATTCACATATCACTACGACGTTTCCCAGAAAGCTTCTTTCACATTTTTAATTGAGGATATTTACATTATCAGCATAGACATCAATGCGATTCAAAGTATCCCTTCTCAGATTCACCAAAGACAGTGGTAATAGACTGCTCCATGAAAGGAAAGTGTAACTCAATGAGATGAATTCATATATCTCAAGCAGTTTCTCAGAAAGCTTCTTTCCAGTTTTTATCTGAGGATATTTCCTTTCTCACTGTAAGCTTCATTGCGCTAAGTAATATCCCATTGCAGATACCAAGAAAACAGTGTTAGCAAACTGATCAATGAAAAGAAAAGTGTAACTCTGTGAGCTGCATCCACACATCACAATGCAGTTTCTCACAATGCTTCTTTCCAGTTTTTATCTGCGGATATTTCCTTTTTCACCATAGCCCTCAATGCGCTCCCAAATATCACTTTGCAGGTTCCAGGTGAACAGTCTTAGCAAATGGCTTCATGAAGAGAAATGTGTAACTCTGTGAGATGAATTCACATATCACAAAGAAGTTTCTCAGAAGGCTTCTTTCTCATGGTTATCTGAGCATATATCCTTTGGCCGTATAGTCTTCAAAGTGATCTGAAATATCAGTTCTCAGATCCCACGAAAACAGGACTACCAAAGGGCTCCACGACATAGTGGTGTAATTCAGTGAGTTGAATTCACACATCACAAAGCAGTTTCTCAGAAAGCTTCTCTCTAGTTTTTATGTGAGGATATTACCTTTGTCACGGTAAGCTTCATTGCGCTAAGAAATATCCCATTGCAGATTTCAAGAAAACAGTGTTAGCAAACTGATCAATGAAAAGGAAAGTGTAGCTCTGTGAGTTGCATTCACACGTCACAATGCAGTTTCTCACAACGCTCTTTCCAGTTTTTTTCTGAGGATATTTCCTTTTCGCCATAGCCCTCAATGTGCTCCCAAATATTACTTTGCAGATTCCATGAGAACAGGCTTAGCAAACGGCTTCATAAAGAGAATTGTGTAACTCTATGAGATGAATTTATGCATCACAAAGAAGTTTCTCAGAAAGCTTCTTTCTCTTTGTTATCGGAGGATATTTCCTTTGGCCCTACAGTCTTCAAAGCGATCAGAAATATCAGTTCTCAGATTCCACAAAAACTGGGCAAGCAAACGACTCCTCGAAATACAAGTGTAACACAGTGAGTTGATTATATATGTGGTTTTAAAGCACCGCTCTGTGTCTCACTGCAGATTCTGCGAAAACACTCTTAGCTAGCTTCTCAATGAAAACAATGATGTCACTCTGTGAGCTGAATTCACCCACAACAAAGCAGTTTCTGAGAAGGCTTCTCTGAAATTTTTTGTCTGAGGATATTTCATTATTCACCATGGGATTCAATGATATCCAAGATATCACTTCTGAGATTCCACAAAATCAGTGCTAACAAACTCCTCCATGAAAGTGTGGTGTAACACTTTGAAATGAATTCACACATCACAAAGCAGTTTCTCAGAAAGCTACATTCCGATCTTTCTCTGAGGATATTTCCTTTGTCCTTATACACTTCAAACCCATCCGCAATATCAGTTCTCAGAATCCACAAAAACAGTGCTAGCAAACGGCTCCAAGAAATAGTGGTGTAACTCTGAGAGATGAAGTCACATATCAGAAAGCATTTTCTCTGAAAGCTTCTTTCACGTTTTTTTCTGAGGATATTTCATTTGTCACCATAACCTTCATTGCACCAAGAAATATCCCATTGCAGATTTCAAGAAAACTGTGTTAGAAAACTGATCAATGAAGTTAAAAGTGTAACTCTGTGAGTCGCATTTACAAGTAAGAATGCAGTTTCTCACAATGCTTCTTTCCAGTTTTTATCTGTGGATATTTCCTTTTTGACCATAGGCCTCAAAGTGCTCCCAAATATCACTTTGCAGATTCCACGAAAACAGTGTTAGCAAACTGCTACAAGAAGGGAAAGGTAAATTTCTGTGTGATGAATTCTCATATCAGAAAGCAATTTCTCAGAAAGCTTCTTTCTAGTTATTGTCTGTGGATACTTCCTTTTTCCCCATAGGCCTCAATGTGCTCCCAAATATCACTTTGCAGATTCCAAGATAAAAGTTTAGCAAATGGCTTCATGAAGAGAAATGTGTAACTCTGTGAGATGAATTCACACATCACAAAGAAGTTTCTCAGAAAGCTTCTTTCTCCTTTTTATCTGAGGATATTTCATTTGGCCATATAGTCATCACAGCAATCCAAAATATCATTTCTCAGATTCCACAAAAACAGGGCTAACAAGCGATTCCAT
>NW_012101341.1:25272-30149 GCF_000951045.1 Mandrillus leucophaeus
TCCTCTTTCACCATAGCCCTCAATGTGCTCTCAAATATCACTTTGCAGATTCCACAAGAACAGGCTTAGCAAACGGCTTCATGAAGAGAAATGTCTAATTCTGTGAGATGAATTCACAAATCACAAAGAGATTTCTCAGAAAGCTTCTTTCTAATTTTGATCTGAGAATATTTCCTTTGGCCGTACACTCTTCAAATTGATCTGAAATATCAGTTCTCAGATTCCACAAAAACAGGGCTAGCAAATGGCTCCTCGAAATACAGGTGTAACGCAGTGAGTTGAATTCACACATCACAGAACAGTTTCTCAGAAAGTTTCTGTCTATTCTGAGCTGATTATATTTGTGGTTTCAAAGTGCCGCTGTGAGTCTCACTGCAGATTCTCCGAAAACACTCTTAGCAAGCTTCTCAATGAAAAAAATGATGTCATTCTGTGAGCTGAATTCACCCACAACAAAGCAGTTTCTGAGAAGGCTTCTGTGCAGTTTTTGTCTGAGAATATTTCATTATTCACCATGGGATTCAATGATATCCGAAATATCACTTCTGAGATTCCAAAAAATGAGTGCTAACAATCTCCTCCATGAAAGTGTGGTGTAAAATTGTGAAATGAATTCACCCATCACAAAGCAGTTTCTCAAAAAGCTTCATTCCGATTTTTCTCTGAGGATATTTCCTTTGTCCTTATACTCTTCAAACCCATCCGCAATATCAGTTCTCAGAGTCCACAAAAAGAGTGCTAGCAAATGGCTCCACTAAATAGTGGTGTAACTCTGAGAGATGAAGTCACATGTCAGAAAGCATTTTCACAGAAAGCTTCTTTCACGTTTTTATCTGAGGATATTTCCTTTGTCACTGTAAGCTTCATTGCGCCAAGAAGTAACCCATTGCAGATTTCAGGAATACTGTGTTAGGAAACTGATAAATGAAGAGAAAAGTGTAACTCTGTGAGTTGCATTCACATCCTACAATGCAGTTTCTCAGAACGCTTCTTTCCAGTTTTTATCTGTGGATATTTTCTTCTTCATCATAGGCCTCAAAGCGCTTCCAAATATCACTTTGCTGATTCCATGGAAACAGTGCTAGCAAACTACTATAAGAAGGGAAAGGTGAATCTCTGTGTGATAAATTCTCATATCAGAGAGCAATTTCTCAGAGAGCGTCCTTCTAGTTATTATCAGTGGATTCTACCTTTTTCACCATAGACCTCAATGCGCTCCCAAATGACACTTTGCAGATTCCATGAAACAGTGTTAGCAAACTGTTTCGTGAAGAGAAATGTGTAACTCTGTGAGATGAATTCACACATCACAAAGAAGTTTCTCAGAAAGCTTCTTTCTCGTTTTTATCTGAGTATATTTCCTTTGGCCCTGTAGTCTTCAAGGCAATCCGAAATATTGTTCTCTGATTCCACAAAAACCGGGCAAGCAAACGGCTCCACATAATACAGGTGTAACTCAGTGAGTTGAATTCTCACATCACAATGCAATTTCTCAGAATGCTTCTTTCCAGTTTTTATCTGAGGATATCTCCTTTTTCACCATAGGCCTGAAAGCATTCCCAAATATCACTTTGCAGATTCCACGAAAACAGTGTGAGCAAACTGCTACAAGAAGGGAAAGGTGAATTTCTGTGTGATAAATTCTCATATCAGAAAGCAATTTCTCAGAAAGCTTCTTTCTAGTTATTATCTATGGATACTTCCTTTTTCACCATAGGACTCACTGAGCTCCCAAATATCACTTTGCAGATTCCTCGAAAACAGTGTAAGCAAACTGCTTCATGAAAACTAAGGTGTAACTCTGTGAGATGAATTCACATATCACAAAGAAGTTTCTCAGAAAGCTTCTTTCACGTTTTTAATTGATGATATTTCCTTTGTCAGCATAGGCCTGAATGCGATCCAAAGTATCCTTTCTCAGATTCCCCAAAGACAGTGCTAATAGATTGCTCCATGAAACATGAAACAAATTGGAACTCTGTGAGATGAATTCACGCATCACAAAGCAGTTTCTCAGATAGCTTCTTTCTAATTTTTATCTGAGGCTATTTCCTTGGTCACCGTAAGCTTCATTGTCTTAAGAAATATCCCATTGCAGATTTCAAGAAAACAGTGTTAGCAAACTGATCAATGAAAAGAAAAGCGTAACTCTGTGAGTTGCATTCACACGTCACAATTCAGTTTCTCAGAATGCTTCTTTTCAGTTTTTTTCTGAGGATATTTACTTTTTCACCATAGCCCTCAATGTGCTCCCAAATACCACTTTGCAGATTCCATGAGAACAGTCTTAGCAAACGGCTTCATGAAGAGAAAGGTGTAACTCTGTGTGGCGAATTCACACATCAGAAAGAAGTTTCTCAGAAAGCTTCTTTCTCGATTTCATCTGAAGATATTTCCTTTGGCCATACAGTCTTCAAAGCGATCCGAAATATCAGTTATCAAATTCCACAAAAGCAGGGCTGGAAAGTGGCTCCTCTAAATACAAGTGTAACTCAGTGAGACGAATTCACATATCACAATGCCGTTTCTCCGAAATCTTCTTTCCAGTTTTTATCTGTGGATAATTCCTTTTTCACCATAGGCCTCAAATTGCTCCCAAATATCAATTTGCAGATTCCACGAAAACAGTGTTAGCCAACTGCTTCATGAAGATTAAGTTGTAACTCTGTGAGGTGAATTGACATATCACAAAGAAGTTTCTCAGAAAGCTTCTTTCCCTTTTTAAATTGAGGATATTACCTTTGTCAGCATAGGCCTGAATGCGATCCAAAGTATCCTTTCTCAGATTCTCCACAGACAGTGGCAATAGGCTGCTCCATGAAACGAAAGTGTAACTCTGTGAGATGAATTCACGCATCACAAAGTAGTTTCTCAGAAAGCTTCTTTCTAATTTTTATCTGAGGCTATTTCCTTTGTTATTGTAAGCTTCATTGCCCTAAGAAATATCCCATTGCAGATTTCAAGAAAACAGTGTTAGCAAAGTGATCAATGAAAAGAAAAGTGTAACTCTATGAGTTGCGTTCACACATCACAATGCAGTTTCTCACAACGTTTCTTTCCAGTTTTTATCTGAGGATATTTCCTTTTTCACCATTGCCTTCAATGTGCTCCCAAATATCACTTTGCAGATTCCACAAAAACAATCTTAGCAAATGGCTTCATGAAAAGAAAGGTGTAACTCTTTGAGATGAATTCACACATTACAAGGAGGTTTCTCAGAAAGCTTCTTTCTCATTATGATCTGAGGATTTTCCTTTGGCCGTAGAGTCTACATAGCAATCCGAAATATCAGTTTTAAGATTCCACAAATAAAGGGCTAGCAAACAGCTTCATGAAATACAGGTGTAACTCAGTGAGTTGAATTCACACATCACAAAGCATTTTCTCAGATAACTTCTTTCTAGTTTTTATCTGAGGACATTACCTTGGTCACCGTAAGCTTCATTGCCTTAAGAAATATCCCATCGCAGATATTAAGAAAACAGTGTTAGCAAACTGATCAATGAAAAGGAAGGTGTAACTCTGTGAGTTGAATTCATACTTCACAATGCAGTTTCTCAAAATGCTTCTTTCCAGTTTTTATCTGAGGATATTTCCTATTTCACCATAGCCCTCAACGCGCTCCCAAATATCACTTCATAGATTCCACGAGAACAGTCTTAGCAAATGGCTTCATGATGAGAAATGTGTAACTCTGTGAAATGAATTCACACATCACAAGGAGGTTTCTCAGAAAGCTTCTTTCTCGATTTTATCTGAGGATATTTCCTTTGGACGTACAGTCTTCAAAGTGATCCATAATAGCAGTTCTCGGATTCCACAAAAACAGGGTTAGCAAATGGCTCCACGAAATGCAGGTGTAACTCAGTGAGTTGAATTCACACATAAAAAAGCAGTTTCTCAGAAAGCTTCCTTCTAGTTTTTATCTGAGGATATTTCCGTTGTCCCCTTAAGCTTCATTGCGCTAAGAAATATCCCATTGCAGATTTCAAAAAAAAAAAAACAAAAAAACAGTGTTAGCAAACTGAGCAATGAAAAGAAAAGTGTAACTCTGTGAGTTACATTCATATGACACAATGCAGTTCCTCACAATGTTTCTTTCCACTTTTTATCTGAGGATATTTCCTTTTTCACCATAGCCCTCAATGCGCTCCTAAATATCACTTCCCAGATTCCATGAGAACAGTCTTAGCAAACGGCTTCATGAAGAGAAATGTGTAACGCTGTGAGATGAATTCACACATCACAATGCAGTTTTTCAGAGAGCTTCTTTCTCTATTTTGTCTGAGGATATTTCCTTTGGCTGTAAAGTCTTCAAAGTGATCAGTAATATCAGTTCTCAGATTCCACAAAAACAGGGTTAGGTAACGGCTCCACGAAATACAGGTTTAACTCTGTGAGTTGAATTCACACGACACAAAGCAGTTTCTTAGAAAGTTTCTTTCACGTTTTTATTTGAGGATATTTCCTTTGTCAGCATAGGCCTCAAAGTGACCCAAAGTATCCCTTCTCAGATTCCCCAAAGACAGTGGTAATAGACTGCTCCATGAAATGAAAGTGTAACTCTGTGAGATGAATCCACACATCACAAAGCAGTTTCTCAGAAAGCTTCTTTCTGGTTTTTATCTGAGGTTATTTCCTTTGTCACAGTAAGCTTCCATGCGCTAAGAAATACTCCATTGCAGATTTCAAGAAAACAGTGTTAGAAAACTGATCAATCAAAAGAAAAGTGTAACTCTATGAATTGGATTCACACGTCACAATGCAGTTTCACACAACGCTTCTTTCCAGTTTTTATTGAGGATATTTCCTTTTCCCCATAGCCCTCAATGCACTCCCAAATATCACTTTGCAGATTCCACGAGAACAGTCTTAGC
>NW_012101341.1:30199-30800 GCF_000951045.1 Mandrillus leucophaeus
AAACTGCTTCATGAAAACTAAGGTGTAACTCTGTGAGATGAATTCACATATCACAAAGAAGTTTCTCAGAAAGCTTCTTTCACGTTTTTAATTGATGATATTTCCTTTGTCAGCATAGGCCTGAATGCGATCCAAAGTATCCTTTCTCAGATTCCCCAAAGACAGTGCTAATAGATTGCTCCATGAAACATGAAACAAATTGGAACTCTGTGAGATGAATTCACGCATCACAAAGCAGTTTCTCAGATAGCTTCTTTCTAATTTTTATCTGAGGCTATTTCCTTGGTCACCGTAAGCTTCATTGTCTTAAGAAATATCCCATTGCAGATTTCAAGAAAACAGTGTTAGCAAACTGATCAATGAAAAGAAAAGCGTAACTCTGTGAGTTGCATTCACACGTCACAATTCAGTTTCTCAGAATGCTTCTTTTCAGTTTTTTTCTGAGGATATTTACTTTTTCACCATAGCCCTCAATGTGCTCCCAAATACCACTTTGCAGATTCCATGAGAACAGTCTTAGCAAACGGCTTCATGAAGAGAAAGGTGTAACTCTGTGTGGCGAATTCACACATCAGAAAGAAGTTTCTCAGAAAGCTTCTTT
>NW_012101341.1:36060-36993 GCF_000951045.1 Mandrillus leucophaeus
TTTTTATCTGAGGATATTTCATTTGGCCATATAGTCATCACAGCAATCCAAAATATCATTTCTCAGATTCCACAAAAACAGGGCTAACAAGCGATTCCATGAAATACAGGTGTAACTCAGTGAGTTGAATTCACAAATCACAAAACAGTTTCTCAGAAAGCTTCTCTCTAGTTTTTATTGGAGGATATTTCTGTTGTCACCATAAGCTTCATTGCGCTAAGAAATATCCCATTGCAGATTTCAAGAAAGCAATGTTACCAAACTGATCAATGAAAAGAAAAATGTAACTGTGTGAGTTGCATTCACACTGAACAATGCAGTTTCTCACACTGCTTCTTTCCAGTTTCTATCTGAGGATATTTTGTTTTTCACCATAGCCCTTTATGCGCTCCCAAATATCACTTTGCAGATTCCACGAGAACAGTCTTAGCAAACGGCTTCATGAAGAGAACTCTGTTAACTTTGTGAGATGAATTCACACATCACAAAGAAGTTTCTCAGAAAGCTTCTTTTTCCTTTTTAATTGAGGATACTTCATTTGGCCGTATAGTCTTCAAAGCAATCCGAAATATCCGTTCTCAGATTCCACAAAAACAGGGCTAGCAAACGGCTCCACGAAATAAAGATGCAACTCAGTGAGTTCAGTTAACACATCACAAAGCAGTTTCTCAGAAAACTTCTTTCTGGTTTTTATCTGAGGATATTTCCTTTGTCACTGTAAGCTTCATTGCACTAAGAAATATCCCACTGCAAATATCAAGAAAACAGTGTTAGCAAACTGATCAATGAAAAGTGTAACTCTGTGAGTTGCATTCACACGTCACAGTGTAGTTTGTCACAACGCTTCTTTCCAGTTTTTATCTGACGATATTTCCTCTTTCACCATAGCCCTCAATGTGCTCTCAAATATCACTTTGCAGATTCCACAAGAAC
>NW_012101341.1:46423-59791 GCF_000951045.1 Mandrillus leucophaeus
ATGTGTAACTCTGTGAGATGAGTTCACACATCACAAAGAAGAAGTTCCTCAGAAAGCTTCTTTATCGATTTTATCTGAGAATATTTCCTTTGGCCGTACAGTTTTCAAAGTGATCCGAAACATCTGTTCTCAGATTCCACAAAAACAGGCCTAGCAAGGCTCTCCTCCATATACAGGTGTAACTCAGTGAGATGAATTCACACATCACAATGCAGTTTCTCTGAAAGCTTCTTTCCAGTTTTTATCTGTGGATATTTCGTTTTTCACCATAGGCCTAAAATTGCTCCCGATTATCACTTTGCAGATTCCATGGAAACAGTTAGCCAACTGCTTCATGAAGATTAAGTTGTAACTCTGTGAGATGAATATCACAAAGAAGTTTCTCAGAAAGCTTCTTTCACGTTTTAAACTGAGGATATTTTCTTTGTCACCATAGGCCTGAATGTGATCGAAAGTACCCCTTCTCAGATTCCCCAGAGACAGTGGTTATAGACTGCTCCATGAAACGAAAGTGTAACTCTGTGAGATGAATTCATGCATCACAAAGCAATTTCTCAGAAAGCCTCTTTACACTTGTTATTTGATGATATTTCCTTTGTCACCATAAGCTTCCATGTGCTAAGAAATATCCCATTGCAGATTTCAAGAAAACAGTGTTAGCAAACTGATCAATAAAAAGAAAAGTGTAGCTCTATGAGTTACATTAACACGTCACAATGCAGTTTCTCAAAACGCTTCTTTCCATTTTTTGTCTGTGGATATTTCCTTTTTCACCATTTCCCTCAATGCGTTCCCAAATATCACTTTATAGATTCCATGAGAACAGTCTCAGCAAACGGCTTAATGAAGAGAAAGGTGTAACTCTGTGAGATAAATTCACATTTCACAAAGAAGTTTCTCAGAAAGTTTCTTTCACTTTTTTAATTGAGGGTATTTCCTTTGTCAGCATAGGCCTGAACGTGACCCAAAATATCCCTTCTTAGATTTCCCAAAGACAGTAGTGATAGACTGCTCCATGAAACAAAAGCGTAACTCTGTGAGATGAATGCAGGCATCAAAAAGCATTTTCTCAGAAAGCTTCCCAAATATCACTTCATAGATTCCACGAGAACAGTCTTAGCAAATGGTTTCATGATGAGAAATGTGTAACTCTGTGAAATGAAATCACACATCTCAAAGAGGTTTCTCAGAAAGCTTCTTTCTCGATTTTATCTGAGGATATTTCCTTTGGCAGTACAGTCTTTAAAGCGATCTGAAATATCAGCTCTCAGATTCCATGAAAACATGGCTAGCAAACGGCTCCTCTAAATACAGGTGTTACTCAGTGAGATGAATTCACACATCACAATGAAGTTTCTCCGAAAACTTCTTTCCAGTTTTTATCTGTGGATATTTCCTTTTTCGCCATAGGCCTTAAATTGCTCCCCAACATCACTTTGCAGATTCCACGAAAACAGTGTTAGACAACTGCTCCATGAAGACTAAATTGTAACACTGTCAGATAGAATGATATATCAAAAAGAAGTTTCTCAGAAAGCATCTTTCACGTTTTTAATTGAGGATATTTCTTTTGTCAGCATAGGCCTGCATGTGATCCACAGTATCCCTTCTCAGATTCACCAAAGACAATGGTAATACACTGCTCAATGAAACATGAAACAAAAGTGTAACTCTGTGAGATAAATTCACGCATCACAAAGCAGGTTCTCAGAAAGTTTCTTTCAGGTTTTTATTTGAGGATATTTCCTCATATAGGCCTTTGTCTGCCTAGGTCTCAATGCGACTCATAGTATCCCTTCTCAGATTCCCCAAAGACAGTGGTAATAGACTGTTCCATGAAAGGAAAGTGTAACTCTGTGAGTGGAATTCACACATCAAAAAGAAAGTACTCAGAAGGCTCCTTTCTGGTTTTTATCAGAAGATATTTCCTTTCTCAACTCAAGCTTCATTGCCCTAGGAAATCTCCCATTGCAGAATTCAAGAAAACTGTGTTAGCAAACTGATCAATGAAAAGAAAAGTGTAACTCTGTGAGTCGCATTCACACGTCACAATGCAGTTTCTCACAATGCTTCTTTCCAGTTTTTATCTGAGGGTATTTTCTTTTTCATCAGAGCCCTCAATGCGCTCCCAAATGTCACTTTGCAGATTCCATGAAAACAATCTTAGTAAACTACTTCATGAAGAGAAAGGTGTAACTCTGTAAGAAGCATCCACACATCACAAGGAGGTTTCTCAGAAAGCTTATTTCTCGTTTTTATCCTAGGATATTTCCTTTGGCTGAATTGTCTTCAAAGCGATCCGAAATATCAGTTCTCAATTTCGACAAAAATAGGGCTAGCAAACAGCTTCAAGAACTACAGGTGTAACTCAGTGAGTTGAATTCACACCTCTCAAAGCAGTTTATCAGAAAGCTTCTTTCTAGTTTTTATCTGAGGATATTTCCTTCGTCCCCGTAAGCTTCATTGCCCTAAGAAATATCCCATTGCAGATTTCAAGAAAACAATGTTAGCAAACTGATCAATGAAAAGAAAAGTGTAGCTCTGTGAGTTGCATTCACACGTCACAATGCAGTTTCTCACAATGCTTCTTTCTAGTTTTTATCTGAGGATATTTCCTTTTTCACCATGGCCTTCAATGTGCTCCAAAATATCACTTTGTAGATTCCACGAGAACAGTCTTAGCAAACGGCTTCATGAAGAGAAATGTGTAACACTGTGAGGTGAATTCACATATGACAAAGAAGTTCCTCAGAAAGCTTCTTTCTCTATTTAAAGGAAAGTGTAACTCTGTTGGAGGAATTTACACATCAAAAAGAAAGTACTCAGAAGGCTTCTTTCTGGTTTTTATCTGAGGATATTTCCTTTGTCACCATAAGCTTCATTGCCCTAAGAAATCTCCCATTGCAGAATTCAAGAAAACAGTGTTAGCAAACTATCAATGAAAAGAAAAGTGTAATTCTGTGAGTTGCATTCACACGTCACAATTCAATCTCTCACAACGCTTCTTTCCAATTTTTATCTGAGGATATTTTCTTTTTCACTGAAGCCCTCAATGCGCTCCCAAATATCACTTTGCAGATTGCATGAAAACAATCTTAACAAACTGTTTCATGAAGGAAAAGGTGTAACTCTGTGAGAAGCATCCACACATCAGAAAGAGGTTTCTCAGAAAGCTTCTTTCTTGTATTAATCTGAGGATATTACCTTTGGCCATGTAGCCTTCAAAGTGATCGGAAATATCAGTTCTCAGATTCCACAAATATAGGGCTAGCAAACGGCTTCACGAAATACAGGTGTAACACAGTGAGTTGAATTCACACATCACAAAGCAGTTGCTCAGAAAGCTTGTTTTTAGTTTTTATCTCAGGATATTTCCTTTGTCACTGTAAGCTTCATTGCCTTAAGAAGTATCCCATTGCAGATTTCAAGAAAACAGTGTTAGCAAACTGATCAATGAAAAGGAAGGTGTAACTCTGTGAGATGCATTCACAAGTCACAATGCAGTTTCTCACAACGATTCTTTCCAGTCTTTTTCTGAGGATATTTCCTTTTTCACCATAGCCCTATATGCACTCCCAAATATCACTTTGCAAATTCGATGAGAACAGTTTTAGCAAACAGCTTCATGAAGAGAAATGTGTAACTCTGTGAGAGGAATTCACACATCACAGAGAAGTTTCTCAGAAAGCTTCTTTCTCCATTTTATCTGAGGATATTTCCTTTGGCCGTACAGTTTTCAAATTGATCCAAAATATCAGTTCTCAGATTCCACAAAAACAGGGCGAGCAAGTGGCTCCTCCAAATACAGGTGTAACTCAGTGATATGAATTCACACATCACAATGACGTTTCTCTGAAAGCTTCTTTCCAGTTTTTATCTGTGGATACTTCCTTTTTCTCCATAGGCCTCAAATTGCTCCCAAATATCACTTTGCAAATTCCATGAAAATGGTGTTAGTCAACTGCTTCATGAAGATTAAATGGTAACTCTGTGAGACGAATTGACATATCACAAATAAGTTTCTCAGAAAGCATCTTTCACGTTTTTAATTGAGGATATTTCCTTTGTCAGCATAGGCCTGAATGTGATCCAAAGTATCACTTCTCAGATTCCCCAAAGACAGTGGTAATAGACTGCTCCATGAAACATGAAACAAAAGTGTAACCCTGTGAGATGAATTCACGCATCACAAACCAGTTTCTCATTTCTTTCAGGTTTTTATTTGAGGATATTTCCTCAAATAGGCCTTTGTCTGCCTAGGTCTCAATGCGACCCAAAGTATCCCTTCTCAGATTCCCCAAAGACAGTGGTAATAGACTGCTCCATGAAAGGAAATTGTAACTTGGTGAGAGGAATTCACACATCAAAAAGCAGTTTCTCAGAAAGCTTCCTTCTGGTTTTTAACTGAGGATATTTCCTTTGTCACCGTAAGCTTCACTGTCCTAAGAAATATCCCATTGCAGATTTCAAGAAAACAGTGTTAGCAAACTGATCAATGAAAAGCAAGGTGTAACTCTGTGAGGTGCATTCATACGTCACAAGGAAGTTTCTCACAATGCTTATTTCCAGTTTTTATCTGAGGATATTTCCTTTTTCACCATAGCCCTCAATGCGCTTCCAAATATCACATTACAGATTCCACGAGAACAGTCTTAGCAAACGGCTTCATGAAGAGAAATGTATAACTCTGTGAGAAGCATTCACTACATCACAAGGAAGTTTCTCAGAAAGCTTCTTTCTCCATTTTATCTGAGGATAGTTCCCTTGGCCGTACAGTCTTCAAAGTGATCCGTAATATCAGTTCTCAGATCCCACAAAATTTGGGTTAGCAAACGGCTCCACGAAATACAGGTGCAACTTTCTTTCTGATGTGTGAATTCATCACAGAGAGGTTCTCCTTTCCCTCTCTTAGAAGTTTGCCAACACTCTTTTGGTGGAATCTGTAAAGTGATATTTGGCAGCTCATTGAGGCCTCTGGTGAAAAAAGAAATATTCACAGATAGAAACTGGAAACGTGCATTCTAGGAAACTGCATTGTGATGTGTGAATGCAACTCACAGAGATACACATTCCTTTTCATTGATCAGTTTGCTAACACAATTTCCTTGAAATCTGTAATCAGATGCTTCGTAGTGCAGTGAAGCTTATGGTGACAAAGGAAATATCCTCAGATAAAAACTAGAAAGAAGCTTTCTGAGAAACTGCTTTGTGATGTGTGATTTCAATTCATTGAGTTACACCTGTATTTCATGGAGCCCTTTGCTAGCCCTTTTTTTGTGGAATCTGAGAACTGATTTTTTGGATCGCTTTGAAGAATATAAGGACAAAGGAAATATCCTCAGATAAAAAAATGAGAGAAGCTTTCTGAGAAACTTATTTGTGATATATGAATTCATCTCACAGCGTTACAACTTATTCTTCATTAAGCAGTTTGCTCACGCTGTTCTCATGGAATCTGCAAAGTAATATTTGGGAGCGCGTTGAGGCCTATGGTGAAAAAGGAAGTATCCTCAGATAATAACTACAAAGAAGCTTTCTGAAAACTTGCTTTCTGATGTGTGAACTCACCACACAGAGATTCACCTTCCCTTCTTGTAGCAGTGTGCTAACACTGTTTTCGTGGAATCTGGAAAGTGATGTATGGGAACGCATTGAGGCCTAAGGTGAAAAAGGAACAATCTACAGATAAAAACTGGAAAGAAGCATTCTGAGAAATTGCATTGTGATGTGTGAATGCAAGTCACAGAGATACACTTTCCTCTTCATTGATCAGTTTGCTAACACAGTTTTCTTGAAATCTGCAATCAGATACCTCTTAGTGCAATGAAGCCTATGGTGACAAAGGAAAGATCCTCAGAGAAAAACTAGAAAGAAGCTCTTTGAGAATCTGCTTTGTGATGTGTGACTTCAACTCACTGAGTTACACCTGTATTTCATAGAGCCATTTGCTAGCAATGTTTTTTGGAATCTGAGAACTGATATTTCACATCGCTTTGAAGAATATACGGCCATAGGAATATCCTCAGATAAAAACGAGAAAAAAGCTTTCTAAGAAACTTCTTGGTAATGTGTGAATTCATCTCACACAGTGACACCTTTCTCTTCGTGAAGCCTTTTGCTAACACTGTTCTTGTGGAATCTGTAAAGTGATATTTGGGAGCGCATTGAGGCCTATGGTGAAAAAGGAAATATCCACAGATAAAAACTGGAAAGAAGCGTTCTGAGAAACTGCATTGTGATGTGTGAATGCAAGTCACAGAGATATACTTTCCTCTTCATTGATCTGTTTGCTAACACAGTTTTCTTGAAATCTGCCATCGGTTACTTCTTAGAGCAATGAAGTTTAGGGTGACAAAGAAATATCCCCAGATAAAGAGTAAAAAGAAGCTTCAGAGAAACTAATTTGTGATGTGTGAATACAACGCACTGACTTACACCTGTATTTCATGAAGCCATTTGCTAGCCTTGTATTTGTGGTATCTGAGAACTGATATTTCGGATGGCTTTGAAGAGTATAAGGACAAAGGAAATATCCTCAGATAAAAAAGTGAAAGAAGCTTTCTGAGAAACTTCTTTGTGGTATGTGAATTCATCTCACAGAGTTACACCTTAGTCTGCAAGAAGCAGTTTGCTAACACTGTGTTCATGGAATCTACAAAGTGATATTTGGGAGCGCATTGAGGCCTATAGTGAAAAAGGAAGTATCCTCAGATAATAACTAGAAAGAAGCTTTCTGAGAGCTTTCTTTCAGATGTGTGAATTCATCACACAGAGGTTCTCCTTTCCCTTCTCTCAGCAGTTTGCCAACACTCTTTTCGTGGAATCTGGAAAGTGATATTTGGGAACTCATTGAGGCCTCTGATGAAAAAGGAAATATCCACAGTTAAAAACTGGAAAGATGCGTTCTGGGAAACTGCATTGGGATGTGTGAATGCAACTCACAGAGATACAGTATCCTCTTCATGGATCAGTTTGCTAACACAGTTTTTTTGAAATCTGTAATCGGTCGCTTCTTAGTGCAATGAAGCTTTGGGTGACAAAGAAAATATCCTCAGATAAAAACTAGAAAGAAGCTTTCTAAGAAACTGCTTTGCGATGTGTGATTTCATTTAACTGAGGTATACCTGTATTTCATGCAGCTGCATGCTAGCACTTTTATGGTGGAATCTGAGAACTGATTTTTCGGATCGCTTTGAAGAACATAAGGACAAAGGAAATATCCTCAGATAAAAAAGTGAAAGAAGCTTTCTGAGACATTTCTTTGTGGTATATGAATTCATCTCACAGAGTTACAACTTATTCTTCATTAAGCAGTTTGCTCACACTGTTCTCATGGAATCTGCAAAGTGATATTTGGGAGCGTGTTGAGGCCTATGGTGAAAAAGGAAGTATCCTCAGATAATAACTACAAAGAAGCTTTCTGAGAACTTGCTTTGTGATGTGTGAATTCATCACAGAGATTCACCTTTCCCTTCTTGTAACAGTGTGCTAACACTGTTTTCGTGGAATCTGGAAAGTGATACATGGGAGCGCATGGAGGCCTATGGCGAAAAAGGAAGTATCCACAGATAAAAACTGGAAAGAAGCGTTCTGAGAAACTACATTGTGATGTGTGAATGCAACTCACAGAGATACACTTTCCTCTTCATTGATCAGTTTGCTAACACAGTTTTCTTGAAATCTGCAATCGGATACTTCTTATCATAATGAAGCCTACCGTGACAAAGGAAAGATCCTCAGAGAAAAACTAGAAAGAAGCTCTTTGAGAATCTGCTTTGTGATGTGTGAATTCAACTCACTGAATTACACTTGCATTTCGGAGATCCGTTTGCTAGCAATGTTTTTGTGGAATCTGAGAACTGATATTTCGGATCGCTTTGAAGAGTAGAAGGACAAAGGAAATATTCTCAGATAAAAACGAGAAAGAAGCTTTCTCAGAAACTTCTTTGTGATGTGTGAATTCATCTCACACAGTGACACCTTTCTCTTCGTGAAGCCTTTTGCTAACACTGTTCTTGTGGAATCTGTAAAGTGATATTTGGGAGTGCATTGAGGACTATGGTGAAATTGGAAATATCCACAGATAAAAACTGGAAAGAAGCGTTCTGAGAAACTGCATTGTGATGTGTGAATGCAACTCATAGAGATACACTTTCCTCTTCATTGATCAGTTTGCTAACACAGTTTTCTTGAAATCTGCCATCAGATACTTCTTAGCCCAAAGAAGCCTATGGTGCCAAAGGAAAGGTCCTCAGAGAAAAACTAGAAAGAAGCTCTCTGAGAATCTGCTTTGTGATGTGTGAATTCAACTCACTGAATTACACCTGTATTTCATAGAGCCGTTTGCTAGCAATGTTTTTGTGGAATCTGAGAACTGATATTTCGGATGGCTTTGAAGAGTATAAGGACAAAGGAAATATCCTCAGATAAAAACGAGAAAGAAGCTTTCTAAGAAACTTCTTTGTGATATATGAATTCATCTCACACAGTGACACCTTTCTCTTCATGAAGCCTTTTGCTAACACTGTTCTCGTGGAATCTGCAAAGTGATATTTGGGAGCCCATTGAGGCCTATGATGAAAACGGAAATATCCACAGATAAAAACTGGAAAGAAGCGTTCTGAGAAACTGCATTGTGATGTGTGAATGCAAGTCACAGAGATACACTTTCCTCTTCATTGACCAGTTTGCTAACACAGTTTTTCTTGAAATCTGCCATCGGACACTTCTTAGCGCAATGAAGCTTAGGGTGACAAAGGAAATATCCTCAAATAAAAAGTAGAAAGAAGCTTTCTGAGAAACTGCTTTGTGATGCGTGAATTCAACTCACTGAGTTACACCTGTATTTCATGGAGCCGTTGGCCAGCTTTGTATTTGTGGTATCTGAGAACTGATAGTGCGGATCACTTTGAAGAATATTATTACAAAGGAAATATCCTGAGATAAAAACGTGAAAGGAGTTTTCTGAGAAACATCATTTTGATATGTGAATTCATCTCACAGAGTTTCAACTTAGTCTTCATGAAGCAGTTTGCTATCACTGTGTTCGTGGAATCTGCAAAGTGATATTTGGGAGCGCATCGAGGCGTATGGTGAAAAAGGAAGTATCCTCAGATAATAATTAGAAGAAAGCTTTCTGAGAGCTTTTTTTTTGATGTGTGAATCCATCACACAGAGATTCTCCTTTCCCTTCTCTGAGCAGTTTGCCAACACTCTTTTCGTGGAATCTGGAAAGTGATATTTGGGAGCTCATTGAGGCCTCTGGTGAAAAAGGTAATATCCACAGATAAAAACTGGAAAGATGCATTCTGGGAAACTGCATTGGGATGTGTGAATGCAACTCACAGGGATACACTTTGCTCTTCATTGATCAGTTTGCTAACTCAGTTTTCTTGAATTCTGCATTCGGGTACTTCTTAGCGCAATGAAGCCTACGGAGAAAAGGAAAGATCCTCAGAGAAAAACTAGAAAGAAGCTCTCTGAGAATCTGCTTTGTGATGTGTGAATTCAACTCACTGAATTACACCTGTATTTCGGAGATCCGTTTGCTAGCAATGTTTTTGTGGAATCTGAGAACTGATATTTCGGATCGCTTTGAAGAGTATAAGGCAAAGGAAATACCTTCAGATAAAAACGAGAAAGAAGCTTTCTAAGAAACTTCTTGGTAATGTGTGAATTGGTTTCACACAATGACACCTTTCTCTTCATGAAGCCTTTTGCTAACACTGTTCTCGTGGAATCTGTAAAGTGATATTTGGGAGCGCATTGAGGCCTATGGTGAAATCAGAAATATCCACAGATAAAAACTGGAAAGAAGCGTTCTGAGAAACTGCATTGTGATGTCTGAATGCAAGTCACAGAGATACACTTTCCTCTTCATTGATCTGTTTGCTAACACAGTTTTCTTGAAATCTGCCATCAGATACTTCTTAGCGCAATGAAGCTTATGGTGACAAAGGAAATATCCTCAGATAAAAAGTAGAATGAAGCTATCTGAGAATCTGCTTTGTGATGTGTGAATTCAACTCACTGACTTACACCTGTTTTTCTTGGAACCGTTTGCTAGCTTTGTATTTGTGGTACCTGAGAACTGATTGGTATCTGATCACTTTGAAGAGTATACAACAAAAGGAAATATCCCAGATAAAAACGAGAAAGAAGTTTTCTGAGAAATGTCTTTCTGATCTCTGAATTCATCTCACAGAGTTCCAACTTTCTGTCCATGTAGCTGTTTGCTAACACTCTTCTCGTGGAATCTGCTAAGAGATTTGGGAGTCCATTGACGGCTACAGTGAAAAAGGAAATGTCTTCCGATAAAAACTGAAAAGAAGAGTTCTGAGAAACTGCATTGTGACGTGTGAATGCAACATACAGAGTTACACTTTTCTGTTCACTGATCAGTTTGCTAGCACAGTTTTCTGCAAATCTGCAATGGGATATTTCTTTGCCCATTGAAGCTTACGGTGACAAAGGAAACATCTTCAGATAAAAAGCAGAAAGAAGCTTTCTGAGAAACTTCTCTGTGATGTGTGAATTCAAATCACAGAGTTACAGCTGCATTTCGTGGAGCTGACGCTTGTCCTGTTTTGGTGGAATCTAAGACCTGATATTTCGGATCACTTTGAAGAGTATACAGCCAAAGAAAATATCCCCAGTTAAAAACGAGAAAGAAGTTTTCTGAGAAATGTCTTTTGGATTTCTGAATTCATCTCACAGAGATCCACCTTTCTGTTCATGTAGCTCTTTGCTAACACTCGTCTCTTGGAATCTGCAAAGTGATGTTTGGGAGGACATTGAGGGCTACAGTGACAAAGGAAATATCTTCAGATAAAAACTGAAAAGACGCGTTCTAAGAAACTGCATTGTGATGTGTGAATGCAACTTACAGAGATACACTTTTCTGTTCATTGATCAGTTTGCTAACACAATTTTCTTCAAATCTGCAATGGGATATTTCTTGGCCCAATGAAGCTTACGTTGAAAAAGGAAACATCTTCAGATAAAAAGTAGAAAGAAGCTTTCTGAAAAACTGCTTTGTGATGTGTGAATTCAGCTCACTGAGTAACATCTGTATTTCGTGAAGCTGTTTGCTGGTCTTGTTTTGTTGGAATCTAAGACCTTATATTTTGGAATGCTTTGAAGAGGATACAGCCAAAGAGAATATCCCCAGTTAAAAACGAGAAACAAGTTTTCTGAGAAATGTCTTTCTGATCCCTGAAATCATCTCACAGAGTTCCACCTTTCTGTTCATGTAACTGTTTGCTAACACTCTTCTCGTGGAATATGCAAAGGGATATTTGGGAGCACATTGAGGGCTACAGTGACAAAGGAAATATCTTCAGATAAAAACTGAAAGGAAGCGTTCTGAGAAACCGAATTGTGACGTGTGAATGCAACTTAAAGAGTTACTCTTTTCTGTTCCTTGATCAGTTTGCTAGCACAGTTTTCTACAAATCTGCAATGGGATATTTCTTTGCCCATTGAGGCTTACGGTGACAAAGGAAACATCTTCAGATAAAAAGTAGAAAGAAGCTTTCTGAGAAATTGCTTTGTGATGTGTGAATTCAACTCACTGAGTTACATCTGTATTTCGTGGAGCTGTTTGCTAGTCCTGTTTTGGGGGAATCTAAGACCTGATATTTCGGATCGCTTTGAAGAGTATATAATAAAATGAAATATTCCCAGATAAAAACGAGAAAGAAGTTTTCTGAGAAATGTCTTTCTGATCCCTGATATCATCTCACAGTGTTCGATCTTTCTGTTCATGTAGCTGTTTGTTAACACTCTTCTTGTGGAATATGCAAAGTGATATTTGGGAGCACATTGAGGGCTACAGTGACAAAGGATATATCTTCAGATAAAAAGTGAAAAGAAGCGTTCTGAGAAACTGCATTGAGACGTGTGAATGTAACTTACAAAGTTACACTTTACTGTTTCTTGATCAGTTTGCTAACACAGTTTTCTTCAAATCTGCAATGGGATATTTCTTTGCCCAATGAAGCTTACGGTGACAAAGGAAACATCTTCAGATAAAAAGTAGAAAGAAGCTTTCTGAAAAACTGCTTTGTGATGTGTGAATTCAACTCACTGAGTTATATCTGTATTTCGTGTAACGGTTTGCTTGTCCTGTTTTTGTTGAATATAAGACCTGATATTTCGGATCGCCTTGAAGAGTATACAGCCAAAGGAAATATCCCCAGATAAAAATGTGAGAGAAGTTCTCTGAGAAATGTCTTCCTGATCTGTGAATTCATCTCACAGAGTTTCACCGTTCTGTTCGTGTAGCTGTTTGCTAACACTCTTCTCTTGGAATCTGCAAAGTAATATTTGGGAGGACATTGAGGACTACAGTGAAAAACAAAATATCTTCAGATAAAAACTTAAAAGACGTGTTCTGGGAAACTGCATTGTGACGTGTGAATGCGACTCACAGAGTTCCACTTTTCTGTTCGTTGATCAGCTGGCTAACACACTTTTCTTCAAATCTACAATGAGATATTTCTTTGCCCAGTAAAGCTTACGGTGACAACGAAAACATCTTCAGATAAAAAGTAGAAAGAAGCTTTCTGAAAAACTGCTATGTGATGTGTGAATTCAAATCACTGAGTTACATCTGTATTTCGTGGAGCTGTTTGCTAGTGCTGTTTTTGTGGAATCTAAGACATGATATTTCGGATCGCTTTGTAGAGTGTACAGCCAAAGGTAATATCCCCAGACAAAAACGAGAAAGAAGTTTTCTGAGAAATGTCTTTCTGATCTCTGAATTCATCTCAATGAGTTCCACCTTTCTGTTCATGTAGCTGTTTGCTAACCCTCTTCTTGTGGAATCTGCAAACTGATTCTTGGAAGCACATTGCGGGCTACAGTGAAAAAAGGAACATCTTCAGGAAAAAACGGAAAAGAAGCGTTCTGAGAAACCGTATTGTGACGTGTGAATGCAACGTACAGAGTTACACTTTTCTGTTCCTTGATCAGTTTGCTAACACAGTTTTCCTGAAATCTGCAATAGGATATTTCTTTCACCACTGACGCCTACGGTGACAAAGAAAACATCGTCAGATAAAAAGTAGATAGAAGCTTTCTGAGAAACTGCTTTGTGATGTGTGAATTCAACTCACCGAGTTACATCTGTGTTTCGTGGAGCTGTTTGCTAGTCCTGTTTTTGTGGAATGTAAGTCCTGATATTTCGGATCGCTTTGAAGAGTATACAGCCAAAGGAAATATCCCCAGATAAAAACGAGAAAGAAGTTTTCTGAGAAACGTCTTTCTGATCTGTGAATTCAACTCACTGAGTTATATCTGTATTTCGTGTAACGGTTTGCTTGTCCTGTTTTTGTTGAATATAAGACCTGATATTTCGGATCGCCT
>NW_012101341.1:59841-82389 GCF_000951045.1 Mandrillus leucophaeus
TGCTAACACAGTTTTCTTCAAATCTGCAAGGGGATATTTCTTTGCCCAAGGTAGCTTATGGTGACAAAGGAAACATCTTCAGATAAAAAAGAAGAAGGAAGATTTTTGAAAAACTACTTTGTGATGTGTGAATTCAACTCACCGAGTTACATCTGTGTTTCGTGGAGCTGTTTGCTAGTCCTGTTTTTGTGGAATGTAAGTCCTGATATTTCGGATCGCTTTGAAGAGTATACAGCCAAAGAAAATATCTCCAGATAAAAAAGAGAAAGAAGTTTTCTGAGAAATGACTCTCTGATTTCTGAATTCATCTCACAGATTTCCACCTTTCTGTTCACGTAGCTGTTTGTTTACACTCTTCTCTTGGAATCTGCAAAGTGATGTTTGGGAGCACATTGAGGGCTACAGTGAAAAAGGAAATATCTTCAAATAAAAACTGATAAGAAGCATTCTGAGAAACTGCATTGTGACATGTGAATGCAACGTACAGAGTTACACTTTCTGTTCATTGATCAGTATACTAACACAACCCTATTCAAGTCTGCAATGGGATATTGATTTTCACAATGAAGCTTACGGGGACAAAGGACACATCTTCAGATAAAAAGTAGGAAGAAACTTTCTGAAAAACTGCTTTGTGATGTGTGAATTCAACTCACAGAGTTACATCTGTATTTCGTTTACGTGATTCTAGTCCTGTTTTGGTGGAATCTAAGACGTGATACTTCGGATGCTTTGAAGAGTATGCAGCCAAAGGAAATATCTCCAGATAAAACGAGAAAGATGTTTTCTGAGATGTCTTTCTGATCTCTGAATTCATCTCACAGAGTTCCATCTTTCCGTTCATGTAGCTGTTTGCTAACAGTCTTCTCTTGGAATCTGCAAAGTGATATTTGGAAGTGCATTAAGGGCTACAGTGAAAAAAGAAATACCTTCAGATAAAAACTGAACAGAAGCGTTTTGAGAAACAGCACTGTGACGTGTGAATGCAACTCACAGAGATACACTTTTCTGTTCTTTGATCCGATTGCTAACACAGTTTTCCTCAAAAATACAATGGGATATTTATTTGCCCAATGAAGCTTACGGTGACAAAGGAAATATCTTCATTTAAAAAGTAGAAAGAAGCTTTCTGAGAAACTGCTTTGTGATGTGTGAATTCAACTCCCTGAATTACATCTGTATTTCGTGGATCTGTTTGCCAGTCCTGTTTTTGTGGAATGTAAGACCTGATATTTCGGATCGCTTTGAAGAGTATACAGCCAAAGGAGAATCCCCAGAGAAAAACGAGAAAGAAATGTTCTGAGAAATGTCTTTCTTATCTCTGAATTCATCTCACAGAATTCAACCTTTCTGTTCATGTAGCTGTTTGCTAACTCTCTTCTCTTGGAATCTGCAAGGTGGTATTTGGGAAAACATTGACGGCTACAGTGAAAAAGGAAATATCTTCAGATCAATACTGAAAAGAAGCGTCTGAGAATCTGCATTGTGATGTGCGAGTGCAACTTACAGAGTTACACTTTTCTGTTCCTTGATTTGTTTGCTAACACTGTTTTCTTCAAATCTACAATGGGATAGTTCCTTGCCCAATGAAGCTTGCGGTGACAAAGGAAATATTTCAGAAAGAAAGTCGAAAGAAACTTTCTGAAAAACTGCTTTGAGATGTGTGAATTCTACTGACTGAGTTACATCTATATTTCATGGAGCTGTTTGCTAGTCCTGTTTTTGTGGAATCTAAGACCTAATATTCCGGATCCCTTTGAAGAGTATACAGCCAAAGGAAATATCCCCAGATAAAAACGAGGAAGAAATTTTCTGAAAAATGTCTTTCTGATCTCTGAATTCATCTCACAGAGCTCCACGTTTCTCTTCATGTAGCTGTTTGCTAACACTCTTCTCCTGGAATCTGCAAAGTGATATATGGGAGCTCATTGAGGGCTACAGTGAAAAAGGGAATATCTTCAGATAACAACTGAAAAGAAGCGTTTTGGGAAACCACATTGTGACGTGTGAATGCAGCTAACAGAGTAACACTTTTCTGATCCTTGGTCAGTTTGCTAACACAGTTTCCTTCAAATCTGCAATGGGATCTTTCTTTGCCCACTAAAGCATAGGTAGACAAAGGAAACGTCTTCAGTTAAAAAGCAGAAAAAAACTTTCTGAGAAACTGCATTGTGATGTGTGTACTACACTCACTGAGTTACATCTGTATTCCGTGGAGCTGTTTGCTAGTCCTGTTTATGTGGAATCTAAGATCTGATATATCGGATCGCTCTGAAGAGTGTAGAGGCAAAGGAAATATCCACAGATAAAAACGAGAAAGAAATTTTCTGAGAAATGTCTTTCTGATCTCTGAATTCATCTCACAGAGTTCCACCTTTCTGTTCATGTAGCTGTTTGCTATCACTCTTCTCGTGGAATCTGCAAAGGGATATTTGGGAACACACTGAGGGCTACAGTGCAAAAGGAAATATCTTCAGATAAAAACTGAAAAGAAGCGTTTAGAGAAACCGTATTGTTACGTGTGAATGCAGCCGATAGAGTTACACATTTCTGATCCTTGATCAGTTTGCTAACACAGTTTTCCTGAAATCTACCGTGGGATATTTCTTTGCCCAATGAAGCTTAGTGTGACAAAGGAAACATCTTCAGAAAAAAAGTAGAAAGAGGCTTTCTGAGAAACTGCATTGTGATGTGTGAATTCAACTCACTGAGTTACAACTGTATTTCGTGGAGCTGTTTGCTAGTCCTGCTTTTGTGGAATCTAAGACCTGATATTTCGGATCGCTTTGAAGAGTATACAGCCATAGGAAGTATCTCCAGATAAAAACGAGAAAGAAGTTTTCTGAGAAATGTCTTTTTGATCCCTTAACTCATCACACAGAGTTCCACCTTTCTGTTCATGTAGCTGTTTGCTAACACTCTTCTCGTGGAATCTTCAAAGTGATATTTGGGAGCGCATTGAGGCTACAGTGAAAAAGGAAACGTCTTCAGATAAAAACTGAAAAGAAGCGTTCAGAGAAACTGCATTGTGAAGTGTGAATGCACCTCACAGAGTTACACTTTTCTGTTCATTGATCAGTTTACTAACACAGGTTTCTCCAAGTCTGCAATGGGATATTTCTTTGCCCAATGAAGCTTAAGTGACACAGGAAACATCTTCAGATAAAATGTATTAAAAAGCTATCTGAGAAACTGCTTTGTGATGTGTGAATTCAACTCACTGAGTTACATGTGTATTTCATGGAGCTGTTTGCTAGTCCTGTTTTTGTGGAATCTAAGACCTGATATTTCGGATTGCTTTGAAGAGTATACAGCCAAAGGAAATATCCCCAGATAAAAACGAGAAAGAAGTTTTCTGAGAAATGTCTTTCTGATTCCTGAATTCATCTCACAGAGTTCCACCTTTCTGTTCATGTAGCTGTTTGCTAACACTCTTTTCGTGGAATCTGCAAAGTGATATTTGGGAGCATATTGAGGGTGCAGTGAAAAAGGAAACATCTTCAGATAAAAACTGAAAAGAAGCGTTCTGAGAAACTGCATTGTGACGTGTGAATGCAACTTACGGAGTTACACTTCTTTGATCCTTGATCAGTTTGCTACAAAGTTTTCTTCAAATCTGTAATGGGATTTTCCATTCCCAATGAAGCTTAAGGTGACAAACGAAACATCTTCAGATAAAAAGTAGAAAGAAGCTTTCTGAGAAACTGCTTTGTGATGTGTGAATTCAAGTCACTGAATTACAGCTGTATTTCGTGGAGCTGTAGGCTAGTCCTGTTTTTGTGGAATCTAAGACCTGATATTTCTGATCGCTTTGAAGAGAATACAGCCAAAGGAAATATCCCTAGAAAAAAACGTCAAAGAAGTTTTCTGAGAAGTGTCTTTCTGATCTCTGAATTCACCACACGGAGATCCATCTTTGGGATCATGTAGCTATTTGCTAACACTCTTCTCGTGAAATCTGCAAAGTGATTTTTGGGAGCATATTGAGGGCTTCAGTGAAAAGGGAAACACCTTCAGATAAAAACTGAAAAGAAGCTTTCTGAGAAACTGCATTGTGACCTGTGAATGCAACTTACAGAGTTACACTTTTCTGTTCATTGATTAGTTTGCTAACACAGTTTTTTTCAAATCTGCAATGAATATTTCTTTGCCAAATGAAGCTTATGGTGACAAAGGAAACATCTTCAGATAAAAAGTAGAAAGAAGCTTTCTAAAAAACTACTTTGTGATGTGTGAGTTCAACTCATTGAGTTACATCTGTATTTCGTGGAACTGTTTTCTGGTCCTGTTTTTGTGGAATCTAAAACCTGATATTTTGGATCACTTTGAAGGGTATACAGCCAAAGGAAATATCCCCAGATAAAAACGAGAATGAAGTTTTCTGAGAAATGTCTTTTTGATCTCAGAATTCATCTCACAGAGATCCCCCTTTCTGCTCATGTAGCTCTTTGCTAACACTCTTCTCGTGGAATCTGCATTGTGATATTTGGGAGCACACTGAGGGCTACAGCAAAAAAGGAAATATCTTCAGATAAAAACTGAAATGAAGCGTTCTGAGAAACTTAATTGTGACATGTGAATGCAACTTACAGAGTTACACTTTTCTGTTCTTTGATCAGCTGGCTAACACAGTTTTCTTCAAATCTACAATGGGATATTTCTTTGCCCAATGGAGCTTACATTGACAAAGGAAACATCTTCAGATAAAAAGTAGAAAGAAGCTTACTGAAAAACTGCTTTGAGTTGTGTGAATTCAACTCACTTAGTCACATCTGTATTTCATGGAGCTGTTTGCTAGTTCCGTTTTTGTGGAATCTGAGACCTGATATTTCGGATAGCTTTGAAGAGTATACAACCAAAAGAAATATCCCCAGACAAAAGCGAGAAGGAAATTTTCTGAGGAATGTCTTTCTCATTTCTGAATTCATCTCACAGAATTCCAGCTTTCTCTTCATGTAGCTGTTTGCTAACACTCTTCTCTTGGAATCTGCAAAGTGATATTTGGGAGCGAACTTAGGGCTACAGTGAAAAAGGGAATACCTTCAGATAAAAACTGAAAAGAAGAGTTCTGAGAAACTGCATTGTGACGTGTGAATGCAACTTACAGAGTTACACATTTCTGTTCATTGATCAGTTTGTTAACACAGTATTCTTCAAATCTGCAATGGGATATTTCTTTGCCCAGTGAAGCTTACGGTGATAAAGGAAACATCTTCAGATAAAAAGTAGAAAGAAGCTTTCTGAAAAACTGCTTTGTGATGTGTGAATTCAACTCACTGAGTTACATCTGTATTTCGTGGAGCTGTTTGCTAGTCCTGCTTTTGTGGAATCTAAGACCTGATATTTCGTATCGCTTTGAAAAGTATACAGCCAAAGGAAATATCCCCAGATAAAAATGAGAAAGAAGTTTTCTGAGAAATGTCTTTCTGATCCCTGAATTCATCTCACAGAGTTCCACCTTTCTGTTCATGTGGCTGTTTGCTAACACTCTTCTCTTGTAATCTGCAAAGTGATATTTGGGAACACATTGAGGGATACAGTGAAAAACGAAATATCTTCAGATAAAAACTAAAAAGAAGCATTCTGAGAAACTGCATTGTGACGTCTGAATGCAACTCATAGAGTTACACTTTTCTGTTCCTTAATCAGTTTCATAACACCGTTTTCTTCATATCTACAATGGGATATTTCTTAGCCCAATGAAGCTTACGGAGACAAAGAAATTATCTTCAGATAAAAAGTAGAAAAAAGTTTTCTGAGAAAGTGCTTTGTGATTATGAATTCAACTCACTGAGTTACATCTGTATTTCGTGGAGCTGTTTGCTAGTCCTGCTTTTGTGGAATCTAAGAACAGATATTTCGGATCGCTTTGAAGAGTATACAGCCAAAGGAAATATCCCCAAATAAAAACGAAAAAGAAGTATCCTGAGAAATTTCTTTCTGATCTCTGAATTCATCTCACAGAGTTCCACCTTTCTGTTCTTGTAAGTGTTAGCTAATACTCTTCTCTTGGAATCTGCAAAGTGATATTTGGGAGCACATTGAGGGCAAGAGTGAAAATGGAAATATCTTCACATGAAAACTGAATACAAGCATTCTGAGAAACTACATTGTGACGTGTGAATGCAACTTTCAGAGTGACATTTTTCTATTCCTTGATCAGTTAGCTAACACAGTTTTCTTCCAATCTGCAATGGGATATTTCTTTGCACAATGAAGCTTATGATGACAAAGGAAATATCTTCAGATATAAAGTAGAAAGAAGATTTCTGAGAAACTGCTTTGTGATGAGTGAATTCAAGTCACTGAATTACAGCTGTATTTCGTGGAGCTGTTTGCTAGTCCTGTTTTTGTGGAATGTAAGACCTGATATTTCTTATCGCTTTGAAGAGTATACAGCCAAAGGAAATATCCCCAGATATAAACGAGAACGAAGTTTTTTTGAGAAATGTCTTTCAGATCTCTGAATTCATCTCATAGAGTTCGACCTTTCTGTTCATGTAGCTGTTTGCTAACACTCTTCTCTTGGAATCTGCAAAGTGATATTTGGGAGCGCTTTGAGGGCTATAGTGAAAAAGGAAATATCTACATATAAAAACTGAAAAGAAGCGTTTTGTGAAACTGCATTTTGACATGTGAATACAAGTCACAGAGTCACAGAGTTACATTTTTCTGTTCCTTGATAAGTTTGCTAACACAGTTTTCCTCAAATCCACAATGGGATATTTCTTTTCCCAATGAAGCTTACGGAGACAAAGGAAATATCTTCAGATAAAAAGTAGAAAGAAGCTTTCTGAGAAACTGCTTTGTGATGTGTGAATTCAACCCACTGAGTTACAGCTGTGTTTCATGGAGCTGATTGCTAGTCCTGTTTTTGCGGAATAAGACCTGTTAGTTCGCATCGCTTTGAAGAGTGTATAGCCAAAGGATATATCCCCAGATAAAAATGAGAAAGAAGTTTTCTGAGAAATATCTTTCTCATCTCTGAATTCATCTCACATAGTTCCACCTTTCTGTTCATGTAGCTTTTTCCTGACACTCTTCTCTTGGAATCTGCAAACTGATATTGGGAGCGCATTTAGGGCTACAGTGAAAAAGGAAATATCTTCAGATAAAAACTGTGAAGAATTGTTCTGAGAAACTGCATTGTGACGGGTGGTTGCAACTCACAGAGTTACACTTTTCTGTTCCTTGATCTCTTTGCTAAAACAGTTTTCTTCAAATCTACAATGGGATATTTCTTTGCCCAATGAAGCTTACGGTGACAAAAGGAATATCTTCATATAAAAAGTAGAAAGAAGCTGTCTGAAAAACTGCTTTGTTATGCGTGAGTTCAACTCACTGAGTTACAGCTGTATTTCGTGGAACTGTTTGCTAGTCCTGGTTTTGTGGAACGTAAGACTTGATATTTCAGATGGCTTTGAAGAGTATACAGCCAAAGGAAATGTCCCCATATAAAAACAAGAAAGAAGTTTTCTGAGAAATGTTTTTCTCGTCTCTGAATTCATCTCACAGAATTCCACCTTTCTGTTCATGTAGCTGTTTGTTGACACTCTTCTCTTGGAATCTGCAAAGTGATATTTGGGTGCGCATTGAGGGCTACAGTGAAAAAGAAAATATCTTCAGATAAAAACTGAAAAGAAGCGTTCTGAGAAACTGGATTGTGACGTCTGAATGCAACTCACAGAGTTACACTTTTCTGTTCCTTGATCTGCTTGCTAACATAGTTTTCTTCAAATCTGCAATGGAATATTTCTTTGCCCAGTGAAGCTTTCGGTGACAAAGGAAATATCTTCAGATAAAAAGTAGAAAGAAGCTTTCTGAGAAACTACTTTGTGATGTGTGAATTCAACTCACTGAGTTACATCTGTATTTCGTGCACCTGCTTCATAATCCTGTTTTGGTGGAATCTGACACCTGATATTTTGGATCCCTTTGAAGAGTATACAGCCAAAGGAAATATTCCTATATAAAAACGAGAAAGAAATTTTCTGGGAAATATCTTTCAGATCTCTGAAATCATCTCAGAGAGTTCCACCTTTCTATTCATGTAGCTGTTTGGTAACACTCTTCTCTTGGAATCCATAAAGTGATATTTGGTAGCACACTGAGGGCTACAGTGAAAAAGGAAATATCTTCAGATAAAAACTGAAAAAAGTGTTCTGAGAAACTGCATTGTGACCTGTGAATGCAACTCACAGACTTACACTTTTCTGTTCATTGATTAGTTTGCTAACACATTTTCTTGAAATCTGCAGTGGGATATTTCTTTGCCCAGTGAAGCTTACGGAGACAAATAAATACCTTCAGATAAAAAGTAGAAAGAAGCTTTCTGAAAAACTGCTTTGTGATATGTGAATTCAACTCAATGAGTTACATCTGTATTTCATGGAGTTGTTTGCTAGTCCAGTTTTTGTTGAATCTGAGAACCAATATTTCTGATCGCTTGGAGGAGTATACAGCCAAAGGAATATGCTCAGATAAAAAAGGGAAAGAAGATTTCTGAGAAATGTCTTTCTGATCTCTGAGTTCATCTCAGAGAGTTCCACCTTTCTGTTCATGTAGCTGTTTGCTAACATTCTTCTCGTGGAATCTGCAAAGTGATATTTGGGAGCGGATAGAGGGATTCAGTGAAACAGGAAATTTCATCATATAAAAACTGAAAGGAAGCGTTCTGAGAAACTTCTATGTGACCTGAGAATTCATTTCACAGAGTTCCACCTTTCTGTTTATGTAACTGTTTGCTAACACTCTTCTCGTGGAATCTGCTAAGTGATATTTGGGAGCTGCTTGATGGCTATAGTGAAAAAGGAAATATCTTCAGATAAAAACTGAAAAGAAACGTTTTGAGAAACGGCATTATGATGTGGGAATGCAACTCACAGAGTTACAGTTTTCTGCTCATTGATCAGTTTGCTAGCACAGTTATCTTCAAATCAGCAGTGGGATATTTCTTTGCCCAATTAAGCTTATAGTGAAAAAGGAAATATCCACAGATAAAAAGTAGAGAGAATCATTCTGAGAAACTGCTTTGTGATGTGTGAATTCTACTCACTGAGTTACAGCTGTATGTCATGGAGCTGTTTGGTAGTCCAGTTTTCTTTGAATCTGAGAACCAGTATTTCGGATCGCTTGGAGGAGTATACAGCCAAAGGAAATATCCCCAGATAAAAATGAGAAAGAATATTTCTGAGAAATGAGATCTCTGAGTTCATCTAACAGAATTCCACCTTTCCGATCATGTAGCTGTGTAGCTATCACTCTTCTCGTGGAATCTGCAAAGTGATATTTGGGAGCGCATTGACGGCTACAGTGCAAAAGGAAATATCTTCAGATAAAAACTGAAAGAAAATGTTCTGAGAAACTTCTAGGTGACCTGTGCATTCATCTCAAATCGTTCCAACTTTCTGTTCATGTAGCTGTTTGCTAACACTCTTCTCTTGGCTCTGCAAACTGATATTTGGGAGCGCATTGACGGCTAGAGTGAAAAAGGAAATATCTTCAGAAAAAACTAAAAAAAAAAGCGTTCTGAGAAACTGCATTGTGACCTGTGAACGCAACTCACAGAGTTACACTTTTTTCTTCATTGATCAGTTTGCTAACACAGTTTTCTTCAAAACTGCAGTAGAATATTGCTTTGTTCATGTAGCTGTTTGCTAACACTGTTCTCGTGAAATCTGCAAAGTGATATTTGGGAGCGCATTGAGGGTTACAGTTAAAAAGGAAATATCTTCCGATAAAAACTAAAAGGAAGCGTTCTGAGAAACTTCTATGTGACCTGTGCATTCATCTCACAGAATTTCTCCTTTCTGTTCATGTAGCAGTTTATAAACACTCTTCTCGTGTAATCTGCTAAGTGATATATGGGAGCACTTTGACGGCTACAGTGAAAAAGGTAGAACTCTGTGAGATGAACTCAGAGATCAGAAAGACATTTCTCAGAAATCTTCTTTCTCGTTTTTATCTGGTGATGTTTCCTTTGGCAGTATACTCTTCCAAGTGATCAGAAATATCAGTTCTCAGAGTCACCAAAAACTGGACTAGCAAACAGCTCCATGAAATACAGCTATAACTCGGTGAGTTGAATTCACACATCACAAAGCAGTTTTTATCTTCAGATAAAAACTGAAAAGAAGAATTCTCAGAAACTGCATTGTGACGTGTGAATGCAACTCACAGAGTTACACTTTTCTGGTCATTGATCAGTTTGCTAGCACAGTTTTCTTCAAAACTTCAGTGGCATATTTCTTTGCCCAATGAAGCTTACGGTGACAAAGGAAATGTCTTTAGGTAAAAAGTAGAAAGAAGCTTCCTGAGAAACTGCTTTGTGATGTGTGCATTCTACTCACTGAGTTGCAGTTGCAGGTGTATTTCATGGAGCTGTTTGCTAGTACAGTTTATGTTGAATCTGAGAACCGATATTTCGGATGACTTGGAGGAGTGTACAGCGAAAGAAAATATCCCCAGATAAAAACAAGGAAGAAGATTTCTGAGAAATGTCTTTCTGACTTCTGAGTTCATCTCTCAGAGTTCCACCTTTCTGTTCGTGTAGCTGTTTGCTAACACTCTTCTCGTGGAGTCTGCAACATGATATAGTGGGAGCCCACTGACGGCTACATTGAAAAAGGAAATATCTTCAGATAAAAACTAAAAGGTAGCATTCTGAGAAACTTCTATGTGACCTGTGAATTCATCTCACAGGGTTCAACCTTTCTGTTCCTGTAGCTGTTTGCTAACACTCTTCTCGTGGAATCAGCTAAGTGATGTTTGGGAGCACATTGAAGGCTACTATGAAAAAGGAAATATCTTCAGATAAAAACTGAAAGGAAGCCTTCTGAGAAACTTCTATGTGGCCTGTGCATTCACCGCACAGATTTCCACCTTTCTGTTCGTGTAGCTGTTTGCTAACACTTTTCTCATGTAATCTCCCAGGTGATATTTGGGAGTGCATTGAGGGCTACAGTGAAAAAGGAAATATCTTAAGATAAAAACTGAAAAGAAGCGTTCTGAGAAACTGCATTGTGACGTGTGAATGCAACTCACAGAGTTATACTTTTCTGGTCACTGATCAGTTTGCTAACACAATTTTCTTCAAATCTGCCGTGGGATATTTATTTGCCCAATGAAGCTTACGGTGACAAAGGAAATATCTTCATTTGAAGCTTCCTGAGAAACTGCTTTGAAGCTTCCTGAGAAACTGCTTTGTGATGTGTGAATTCTACTCACTGAGTTGCAGCTGTATTTCATGTAGCTGTTTGCTAGTACAATTTTTGTTGAAGCTGAGAACCGATATTTCGGATCGCTTGGAGGAGTATACAGCCAAAGGAAATATCCGCAAATAAAAATGAGAAAGACGATTTCTGAGACATGTCTTTCTGAATCTGAGTTCATCTCACAGAGTTCCACCTTTCTGTTCCTGTAGCTGATTGCTAACACTCTTCTCATGGAATCTGCAAAGTGATATTGGGAGCGCATTGAGGGCTACACTGAAAAAGGAAATATCTTCAGGTAAAAACTGAAAGGAAGCGTTCTGAGAAACTTCTATGTGACCTGTGCATTCACCTCACAGTGTTCCACCTTTCTGTTCATGTAGCTGTTTGCTAACACTCTTCTCGTGGAATCTGCAAAGTGATATTTGGGAGCGCATTAAGGGCTACAGTGAAAAACGAAATATCTTCAGATAAAAACTAAAAGGTAGCGTTCTGAGAACCTTCTATATGACCTGTGCATTCATCTCACAGAGGTCCACCTTTCTGCTCATGTAGCTGTTTGCTAACACTGTTTTCACTTAATGTGCAACGTGATATTTGGGAGCCCTTTGACGGCTACAGTGAAAAAGGAAATATCTTCAGATAAAACCTGATAAGAAGCGTTCTGAGAAACTTCTATGTGACCTGTGAATTCATCTCACAGAGTTCAACCTTTCTGTTCCTGTAGCTGTTTGCTAACATTCTTCTCGTGCAATCTGCTAAGTGATGTTTGAGAGCGCATT
Source organism: Mandrillus leucophaeus (assembly GCF_000951045.1). Classification (NCBI taxonomy): domain Eukaryota; kingdom Metazoa; phylum Chordata; class Mammalia; order Primates; family Cercopithecidae; genus Mandrillus; species Mandrillus leucophaeus. Next base: position 71,834 of record NW_012101341.1, read on the forward strand.
GAAGGCTACAATGAAAAAGGAAATATCTTCAGATAAAAACTGAAAGGAAGTGTTCTGAGAAACTTCTATATGGCCTGTGCATTCACCGCACAGAGTTCCACCTCTCTGTTCATGTAGCTGTTTGCTAACTCTCTTCTCATGGAATATGCAAAGTGATATTTGGGAGAACATTGAGGGCTAAAGTGAAAAACGAACTATCTTCAGATAAAAACTGAAAGGAAACGTTCTGAAAAAACTTCTATTTGACCTATGCGTTCATCTCACAGAGTTTCACCTTTCTGTTCTTGTCGCTGTTTGCTAACATCCTTCTCATAGAATCTCGTAAGTGATATTTCGGAGCCCATTGACGGCTACAGTGAAAAAGGAAGTATCGTCAGATAAAAAGTGAAAAGAAGTGTTCTGAGAAACTGCATTGTGACGTTTCAATGCAACTCACAGAGTTACACTTTTCTCTTCATTGACCTGTTTGCCAGCACATTTTTCTTCAAATCCGTAGTGGGATATTTGTTTGCCCAATGAAGCTTACGGTGACAAAGAAAATATATTCAGGTAAAAAGTAGAAAGAAGCTTTCTGAACTGCTTTGTAATGTGTGAATTCAACTCACTGAGTTATAGCTGTATTTCATGGAGCTATTTGCTCGTCCAGTTTTTGTTGAATCTGAGAACCGATATTTCAGATCACTTGGAAGAGTATACAGCCAAAGGAAATATCCCCAGATAAAAACGAGAAAGACGATATCTGGGAACTGTCTTTCTGATCTCTGAGTTCATCTCACAGAGTTCCACCTTTCTGTTCCTGTAGCTGTTTGCTAATACTCTTCTCGTGGAATCTGCAAAGTGATGTTTTGGAGAGCATTGAGGACTACAGTGAAAAGGAAATATCTTCAGATAAAATCTGCAAGGAAGCATTCTGAGAAACTTCTATGTGACCTGTGCATTCATCTCACAGAGTTCCACCTTTCTGTTCATGTAGCTGTTTGCTAACATTCTTCTCGTGGAATCTGCTAAGTGATGTTGGGAGCGCATTGACAGCTACAGTGAAAAAGGAAATATATTCAGATAAAAACTGAAAAGAAGCGTTCTGAGAAACTGCATTGTGACCTGTGAATGCAACTCAGAGAGTTACACTTTTCTGTTCATTGATCAGTTTGCTAACACAGTTTTCTTCAAAACTGCAGTGGGATATTTCATTGCCCAATGAAGCTTATGGTGACAAAGGAAATATCTTCAGATAAAAAGTAGAAAGAAACCTTCTGAGAAACTGCTTTGTGATGTGTAAATTCAACTCACTGAGTTAAAGCTGTACTTCATAGAGCTGTTTGCTAGTCTAGTTTTTGATGAATCTGACAACCGATATTTCGGATCACTTGGAGGAGTATACAGCCAAAGGAAATATCTCCAGATAAAAACGAGAAAGAAGATTTCTGAGGAAAGACTTTCTGACCTCTGAGTTCATCTCACAGAGTTCTACCTTTCTGTCCATGTAGCTGTTTGCTAACACTCTTCTCGTGGAATCTGCAAAGTGATATTTGGAAGCGAATTGAGGGCTACTGTGAAAAGGGAAATATCTTCAGATAAATACTGAAAGGAAACGTTCAGAGAAACTTCTATGTAACCTGTGCATTCATCTCATAGAGTTCCACCTTTCTGTTCATGTAGCTGTTTGCTAACACACTTCTCATGGAATCTGCTAAGTTATATTTGGGAGCCCTTTGACAGCTACAGTGAAAAAGGAAATATCTCCAGATAAAAACTGAAAAGAAGAGTCTGAGAAACCATTGTGACGTGAGAATGCAACTCACAGAGTTCCACTTTTCTGTTCATTGATCAGTTTGCTAGCACAGTTTTCTTCAAATCTGCAGTATGATGTTTCTTTGCCCAATGAATCTTATGGGGACAAAGGAAATATCTTCAGGTAAAAAGTAGAAAGAAGCATTCTGAGAAACTGCTTTGTGATGTGTGAATTCAACTAACTGAGTTACAGCTGTATTTCATGGAGTTGTTTGCTAGTCCAGTTTTTGTTGACTCTGAGAACCGATATTTCGGATTGTTTGGAGGAGTATACAGCCAAAGTAAATCTCCGCAGATAAAAACGAGAAAGAAAATTTCTGAGAAATGTCTTTCTGATCTCTGAGTTCATCTCAGAGAGTTCCACCTTTCTGTTCCTGTAGCAGTTTGCTAACACTCTCCTCGTGGAATCTGCAAAGTGATATTTGCGAGCACATAGAGGGCTACTGTGAAAAAGGAAATATCTTCAGGTAAAAACTGAAAGGAAGCGTTCTGAGAAAATTCTATGTGGCCTGTGCATTCACTTCACAGAGTTCCACATTTCTGTTCATGTAGCTGTTTGCTAACACTCTTCTCGTGGAATCTGCAAAGTGATATTTGGGAGCGCATTGAGGGCTACAGAGAAAAAGAAAGTATCCTCAGATAAAAACTGAAAGGAAGCGTTCTGAGAAACTTCTATGTGGCCTGTGCATTCACCTCACAGAATTCCACCTTTCTGTTCTTGTAGCTGTTTGCTAACACTCTTCTCATTGAATCTGCAAAGTGATATTTGGGAGTGTAATGAGGGCTATAGTGAAAAAGGAAATATCTTTAGATGAAAACCGAAAGAGCGTTCTGAGAAACTTCTGTGTGGCCTGTGCATTCACCTCACAGAGTTCCACCTTTCAGTTCATATAGCTGTTTGCTAAAACTCTTCTCGTTGAATCTGCAAAGTAACATCTGGGAGCACATTGAGGGCTACAGTGAAAAAGAAATATCCTCAGATAAAAACTGACAGGAAGCCTTCTGAGAAACTTCTATGTGGCCTGTGCATTCATCTCACAGAGTTCCACCTTTCTGTTCATGTAGCTGTTTGCTAACATTCTTCTCGTGGAATCTGCTATGTGATGTTTGGGTTCGCAATGACAGCTACAGTGAAAAAGGAAATATCTTCAGACAAAAACTGAAAAGAAGCGATCTGAGAAACTGCATTTTCACCTGTGAATGCAACTCACAGAGTTATACTTTTCTGTTCATTGATCAGTTGCCAACACAGTTTTCTTGAAATCTGCAGTGGGATATTTCTTTGCGCAATGAAGCTTATGGTGACAAAGGAAATATCTTCAGGTAAAAAGTAGAGAGAAACTTTCTGAGAAACTGCTTTGTGATGTGTGAATTCAACTCATTGAGTTAAAGCTGTATTTCAGGGAGATGTTGCTAGTCCAGTTTTTGTTGACTCTGAGAACCGATATTTCAGATCAGTTGGAGGAGTATACAGCCAAAGGAAATAGCCTCAGTTAAAAACGAGAAAGAAGATTTCTGAGAAATGCCTTCCTGATCTCTGAGTTCATCTCACAGAGTTCTACCTTTCCGTTCATGTAGCTGTTTGCTAACACTCTTCTCGTGGAATCTGCAAAGTGATATTTGGGAGTGCATTGAGGGCTATAGTGAAAAAGGATAATACAGATAGAATACAATAGAATACAAAGAAAATACAAAGAATTTCAAATAAATACTGAAAGGAAGCGTTCTGAGAAACTTCTATGTAACCTATGCATTCATCTCACAGAATTCCACCTTTCTGTTCATGTAGCTGTTTGTTAACACTCTTTTCATGGAATCTGCAAAGTGATATTTGGGAGTACAATGAGGGCTCCAGTGAAAAAGGAAATATCTTCAGATAAAATTTGAAAGGAAGCGTTCTGAGAAACTTCTATGTGACCTGTGCATTCATCTCTCAGAGTTCCACCTTTCTGTTCATCTAGTTGTTTTCGAACATACTTCTCATGCAATCTCTAAAGTGAAGTTTGGGAGGGCTTTGAGGGCTACAGTGAAAAAGGAAATATCTTCAGATAAAAACTAAAAAGAAGTGTTCTGAGAAACTGCATTGTGACCTGTGAATGAAACTCACAGAATTACACTTTTCTGTTCATTGATCAGTTTACTAACACAGTTTTCTTGAAATCTGCAGTGGAATATTTCTTTGCCCAATGAAGCTTATGGTGACAAAGGAAATACCTTCACATAAAAAGTAGAAAGAAGCTTCCTGAGAAACTGCTTTGTGGTGTGTGAATTCAACTCACTGAGTTACAGCTGTACTTCATGGAGCTGTTGCTAGTCCAGTTTTTGTTGATTCTGAGAACCGATATTTCGGATCACTTGGAGGCGTATACAACCAAAGGAAATATCCCCAGATAAAAAAGAGAAAGAAAATTTCTGAGAAATGTCTTTCTGATCTCTGAGTTCTTCTCACAGAGTTCCACCTTTCTGTTCCTGTAGCTGTTTGCTAACACTTTTCTCATGGAAACTGCAAAGTGATATTTGGGAGCGCTTTGAGGACTACAGTGAAAAAGGAAATATCTTCAGGTAAATACTGAAAGGAAGCGTTCTGAGAAACTTCTATGTGACCTGTGCATTCATCTCACAGAGTAACACCTTTCTGTTCATGTAGCTGTTTGCTAACACTCTTCCTTGGAATCTGCAAAGTGATATTTGAGAGCCCATTGAGCGCTACAGTGAACAAGGAAATATCTTCAGATAAAATCTTAAAAGAAGCGTTCTGAGAAACTGCATTATGACGTGTGAATGCAGCTCACAGAGTTACATTATTCTGTTTCTTGATCAGTTTGCTAACACAGTTTTCTTCAAATCTACAATGGGATGTTTCTTTCCCCAATGAAGCTTACGGTGACAAAGGAATTATCTGCAGATAAAAAGTAGAAAGAAGCTTTCTGAGAAACTGCTTGGTGATGTGTGAATCCAACTCACTGAGTTACAGCTGTATTTCGTGGAGCTGTTTGCTAGTCATGTTTTTGTGGAATGTAAGGCCTGATATTTCGGATCGCTCTGAAGACTATACAGCCAAAGAAAATATCCCTAGATAAAAACGAGAAAGAAGTTTTCTGAGAAATGTCTTTCTGATCTCTGAATTCATCTCGCAGATTTCCATCTTTCTCTTCATGTAGCTGTTTGCTAACACTCTTCTCTTGGAATCTGCAAAGTGATTCTTGGGAGCGTACAGAGGGCTACAGTGAAAAAGGAAATATCTTCAGATAAAAACTGAAAAGAAGCGTTCTGAGACACTGCATTGTGACGTGTGAATGCAACTCACAGAGTTACATTTTTCTGTTCCTTGATCTGTTCCCTAACACAATTTTTTTCAAATCTACAATGGGATATTTCTTTGCCCAATGAAGTTTATGGTGACAAAGGAAATACCTTCAGATAAACAGTAGAAAGAGCCTTTCTGAGAAACTGCTTTGTGATGTGTTAATTCAACTCACTTAGTTTCAGCTGTATTTCGTGGAGCTGTGTTTTAGTCCTGTTTTTGTGGAATGTAAGACCTGATATTTCGGATCGCTTTGAAGAGTATACAGCAAAAAGAAATATCCCTGATAAAAACGAGAAAGAAATTTTCTGAGAAATGTCGTTCTGATTTCTGAATTCAAGTCAGAGTACCACCTTTCTGTTCATGTAGCTGTTTGCTAACACTCTTCTCTTGGAATTTGCAAAGTGATATTTGGGATCGCATTGAGGGCAAGAATGAAAAGGGAAATATCTCTGGATAAAAGAATCATTCTGAGAAACTGCATTCTGACGTATTAATGCAAATCACAGTGTTACACTTTTCTGTTCCTTGATCAGTTTGTTAACACAGTTTTCTTCAAATCTACAATGGGATATTTCATTGCCCAATGAAGCTTACAGTGACAAAGGAAACATCTTCAGATAAAAAGTAGAAAGAAGCTGTCTGAAAAACTGCTTTGTGATGTGTGAATTCAACTCACTGAGTTACAGATGTATTTTGTGGAGCTGTTTGCTAGTCCTTTTTTTGTAGAATGTAAGACCTGATATTTCGGATCCCTTTGAAGAGTATATAGCCAACGGAAATATCCCCAGATAAAAACGAGAAAGAAGGTTTCTGAGAAATGTCTTTATGATCTCTGAATTCATCTCACAATGTTCCACCTTTATGTTCATGTAGCTGATTGCTAACACTCTTCTCTTGGAATCTGCAATGTGATGTTTGGGAGCGCATTGAGGGCTACAGTGAAAAAGGAAATATCTTCAGATAAAAACTGAACGGAAGCGTTCTGAGAAACTGCATTATGACGTGTGAATGCAACTCACAGAGTTACACTTTTCTGTTCCTTAATCAGTTTGCTAACACAGTTTTCTTCAAATCTACAATGGGATACCTCTTTGCCCAATGAAGCTTACTGTGACAAAGGAAATATCTTCACATAAAAAGTAGAAAGAAGCTTTCTTAGAAACTGCTTTGTGATGGGTGAATTCAACTCATTAAGTTACAGTTGTACTTCGTGGAACTGTTCGCTAATCCTGTTTTTGTGGAATCTAAGACTAGATATTTCGGATCGCTTTGAAGAGTATAGTCAAAGGAAATATCCTTTGATAAAAACGAGAAAGTAGTTTTCTGAGAAATGTCTTTCTGATCTCTGAATTCATCTCACAGAGTTCCACCTTTCTGTCCATGTAGCTGTTTGCTAACACTCTTCTCTTGGAATCTGCAAAGTGATATTTGGGAGCGCATTAAGGGCTACAGTGAAAAAGGAAATATCTTCACAAAAGAACTGAAAAGATGCGTTCTGAGAAACTGCATTGTGACATATAAATGCAAGTCGCAGAGTTACACTTTTCTGTTCCTTGATAACTTTGCTAACACAGTTTTCTTCAAATCTACAATGGGACATTCCCTTGCCCAATGAAGCTTAAGGTGACAAAGGAAATATCTTCATATGAAAAATAGAAAGAAACTTTCTGAGAAACTGCTTTGTGATGTGTGAATTCAACTCAATGAGTTACAGCTCTATTTCATGGAGCTGTTTGCTAGTCCTGTTTTTAGGGGATGTAAGACCTGATATTTCAGATTGCTTTGAAGAGTATACAGCCAAAGGAAATATCCTCAGATAAAAATGAGAAAGAAATTTTCTGAGAAATGTCTTTCTGATCTCTGAATTCATCTCACAGAGTTCCACCTTTCTGTTCATGTAGCTGATTGCTAACACTCTTCGCTTGGAATCTGCAAAGTAATATTTGGGAGCACATTGAGAGCTACAATGAAAAAGGAAACATCTTCAGATAAAAACTGAAAAGGAGCGTTCTGTGAAACTGCATTCTGAGGTGTGAATGCAACTCACAGAGTTACACTTTTCTGTTACTTGATCAGTTTCCTAACACAGTTTTCTTCAAATATACAGTGGGATATTTCTTTGATCAATGAAGTTTACGGTGACAAAGGAAATATCTTCAAATAAAAAGTAGAAAGAAGGTTTCTGAGAAACTGCTTTGGGATGTGTGAATTAAACTCAGCGAGTTACAGCTGTATTTCGTGGAGCTGTTTGCTAGTGCTGTTTTTGTGGAATCTAAGACCTGATATATCAGATCGCTTTGAAGAGTATACAGCCAAAGGAAATATCCCCAGGAAAAAAACGAGAAAGAAGTTTTCTGAGAAATGTCTTTCTGCTCTCTGAATTAATCTCACAGAGTTCCACCTTTCTGTTCATATGGCCGTTTGCTGACACTCTTCTTTTGGAATCTGCAAAGTGATATTTGGGAGGGCATTGAGGGCTACAGTGAAAAAGGAAATATCTTCAGATTAAAAACTGGAAAGAAGCGTTCTGAGAAACTGCATTGTGACGTGTGAATGCAGCTCACAGAGCTACACTATTCTGTTCCTTGATCAGTTTCCTAATACAGTTTTCTTCAAATCTACAATGAGATATTTCTTTGCCCAAGTAAGCTAACGGTGACAAAGGGAATATCTTCAGTTCAAAAGTAGAATGAAGCTTCCTGAGAAACTGCTTTGTGATGTGTGAATTCATCTTACTGAGTTACAGCTACATTTCGTGGAATTCCTTGTTTGTCCTTTTTTTTTTGTGCAATCTAAGACGTGACATTTTAGATCGCTTTGAAGAGTATACAGTCAACGGAAATATCCCCAGATAAAAACGAGAAAGAAGTTTTCTGAGAAATGTCCTTCTGATCTCTGAATTCATCTCACAGAGTTCCACCTTTCTGTCCAATTAGCTGTTTCCTAACAGTGTTCTCTTGGAATCTGCAAAGATGTATTTGGGAGTGCATTGAGGGCTACAGTGAAAAAGGAAATATCTTCAGATTAAAAACTGAAAAGAAGCGTACTGAGAAACTGCATTGTGAAGTGTGAATGCAGCTCACAGAGTTACAGTATTCTGTTCCTTGATCAGTTTGCTAACAGTTTCCTTCAAATCTACAATGGGATATTTCTTTTCCCAATGAAGCTTACGCTGACAAAGGAACTATTTTCAGATAAAAAGAAGAAAGAAGCTTTCTGAGAAACTGCTTGGTGATGTGTGAATTCAACTCACTGAGTTACAGCTGTAATCTGTGGAGCTGTTTGTTAGTCATGTTTTTGTGGAACGTAAGACCCGATATTTCGGATCGCTTTTAAGAGTATACAGCCAAAGGAAATATCCCCAGATAAAAACGAAAAAGAAGTTTTCTGAGAAATGTCTCTCTGATCTCTGAATTCGTCTCACAGACTTCCACCATTCTGTTCATGTAGCTGTTTGCTAGCACTCTTCTCTTGGAATCTGCAAAGTGATATTTGGGAGCCCATTGAGAGATACAGTGAAAAAGGAAATATCTTCGGATAAAAACTGAAAAGAAACGTTCTGTGGAATTCCATTGTGACGTGTGAATGCAACTCACAGAGTTACACTTTTCTGTTCCTTGTTCAGTCTGCTAACACAGTTTTCCTCAAATCTACAATGGGATATTTCTTTTTCACTGTAGCCATCAAAGTGCTCCCAAACATCACTTAGCAGATTCCACGAGAAGAGTGTTAGCAAACAGCTAATGAACAGAAAGTTGGAACTCTGTGAGGTGAATGCACAGGTCACATAGATGTTTCTCAGAACGCTTCCTTTCAGTTTTTATCTGAAGATATTTCCTTTTTCACTGTAGACCACCATGCGCCCCCAAATATCACTTTGCAGATTCCACGAGAAGAGTGTTAGCAAACAACTACAGGAACAGAAAGGTGGAACTCTGTGAGGTGAACTCAGAGATCAGAAAGGCATTTCTCAGAAATCTTCTTTCTCATTTTTATCTGGGGATATTTCCTTTGGCTGCATACTCCTCCAAGTGATCTGAAATATCGGTTCTCAGATTCAAGAAAAACTGAACGGGCAAACACCTTCATGAAATACAGCTGTAACACAATGAGTTGAATTCACACATCACAAAGCAGGTTCTCAGAAATCTTCTTTCTACTTTTTACCTGAAGATATTTCCTTTTTCACCGTAAGCTTCATTGTGCAAAGAAATATCCCACTGCAGATTTCAAGAAAACTGTGTTAGCAACTGATCAATGAACAGAAAAGTGTAACTCTGTGAGTTGCATTCACAGGTCACAGTGCAGTTTCTCAGAACGCTTCTTTTCAGTTTTTCCCTGACGATATTTCCATTTTCACTGTAGCCATCAAAGCGTCCCCAAATATCAGTTTACAGATCCCACGAGAAGAGTGTTAGTAAACAGCTACAGGAACAGAGAGGTGGAACTCTGTGAAGTGAATGCACAAGTCTCATAGAAGTTTCTCAGAACGCTTCCTTTCAGTTTTTATCTGAAGAGATTTCCTTTTTCATTGTAGCCTTCATTACGCTCCCAAATATCACATTGCAGATTCCACGAGAAGAGTGTTAGCAAAAAGCTACAACAACAGAAAGGTAGAATTCTGTGAGATGAACTCAGAGATCAGAAAGACATTTCTCAGAAATCTTCCTTCTCGTTTTTATCTGGGGATTTTTTTTGTCTGTATACTCCTCCAACATATCCAACCAAAAAAAGTCCAGGACCAGATGGATTCACAGCTGAATTCTACCCGAGGTACAAGGAGGAGCTGGCCCCATTCCTTCTGAAACTATTCAAATCAATAGAAAAAGAGGGAATCCTCCCAGGCTCATTTTATGAGGCCAACATCATCCTGATACCAAAGCCTGGCAAAGACACAACAAAAAAAGAGAATTTTAGACCAATATCCCTGATGAACATCAACGCAAAAATCCTCAATAAAATAGTGGCATACCGGATTCAGCAACACATCATAAAGCTTATCCACCATGATCAAGTGGGCTTCATCCCTGGGATGCAAGGCTGGTGCAACATTCACAAATCAATAAACACAATCCAGCATATAAACAGAACCAAAGACAAGAACCACATGATTATCTCAATAGATGCAGAAAAGGCTTTTGACAACATTGAACAGCCCTTCATGCTAAAAACGCTCAGTAAATTCGTTATTGATGGAACATATCTCAAAATAATAAGAGCTATTTATGACAAACCCACAGCCAATATCATACTGAATGGCCAAACACTGGAAAAATTCCCTTTGTAAACTGACACAAGACAGGGATGGCCTCTCACCACTCTTATTCAACATAGTGTTGGAAGTTTTGGCTAGGGCAATCAGGCAAGAGAAAGAAATCAAGGGTATTCAGTTGGGAAAAGAAGAAATCAAATTGTCCCTGTTTGCAGATGACATGATTGTATATTTAGAAAACCCCAT
>NW_012101341.1:85322-89113 GCF_000951045.1 Mandrillus leucophaeus
GGCTTCCAAATATCACTTTGAAAATTCCACAAGAACAGGTTTAGCGAACGGATTCCTGAGGGGAAAGCTGTAACACTTTGAGATGAATTAACAGAACACAAAGCAGTTTCTCAGAAAGCTTCTTTCCAGTTTTTAACTGAGGATATTTTCTTTTTCACCATAGTTCTCCAAGGGCTTCCAAATATCACCTTGCAAATTCCACAAGAACAGTCTTAGAGAACGGCTTCTTGAGGGGAGAGCTGTAAGTTTGTGAGAGGAATTCACAGATCACGAAGAAGATTCCCAGAGAGCTTCTTTCTCATTTTGATCGGAGGATATTTAATTTGGCCCTATAGTCTTCAAAGGGATCCGAAATATCAGTTCTCAGATTCCACAGAAATAAGGCTAGCAAACAGCTCCACGAAATACAGCTGTAACCCAGTGAGTGGAAGTTCCACATTACAAAGCAGTTTCTCAGAAATCTTCTTTCCAAATTTTATCAGAGGAAATTTTCATTTTCACCATAGCCCTCTATGGGCTTCGAAATATCACTTTGCAAATTCCACAAGAACAGTCTTAGCGAATGACTTCTTGAGGGAAAAGCTGTAAGTCTGTGAGATGAATTAACAGAACACAGAGCAGTTTCTCAGAAAGCGTCTTTCCAGTTTTTATCTGTGGATGTTTTCTTTTTCAGCATAGCCCTCCGTGGGCTTCCAAATATTTCCTTGAAAATTCCACAAGAACATTCTTAGCGAAAGGCATCTTCAGGGGAAAGCTGTAACTCTGTGAGATGAATTCGCAGATCCCAAAGAAGTTTCTCGGAAAGGTTCTTTCTCATTTTTATTGGAGGATATTTCCTTTGGACCTATAGTCCTCAAAGGGATCCGAAACATAAATTCTCAGACTCCACAGAAATAAGGGAAGCAAACAGCTCCACGAAATATAGCTGTAACTCAGTGAATGGAAGTCATACATCACAAAGCAGTTTCTCAGAAAGTTTCTTTCCAGTTTTTATCTGAGGATATTATCCTTTACACCTTAGTCGTCTATGGGCTTTCAAATATCACTTTGCAAATTCCACCGGAACACTATTAACGAACGTCTTCTTGAGGGGAAAGCTGTAAATCTGTGAGATGAATTCACAGAACACAAAGCGGTTTCTCAGAAAGCTTCCTTCCAGTTTTTATATGAGGATATTTTCTTTTTCACCGTAGCCCTCCATGGGCTTCCAAATATCACTTTGCAAATTTCACAAGAACAGTTTTTGCGAAAGGCTTCTTGAGGGGAAAGCTGTAAGTCTGGAAGATGAATTCCCAGAACAGAAAGAAGTTTCTCAGAAAGCTTCATTCTCATATTTATCAGAGGATATTTTCTTTGGCCCTATAGTCTTCAAAGGAATCCAAAATATCAGTTCTCATATTCCAAAGAAATAAGAGTTGCAAACAGCTGCACGAAATACAGCTGAAACTCTATGAGTGGAAGTCACACATCACAAAGCAGTTTCTCAGAAAGCTTCTTTCCAGTTTTTATCTGAGGATATGTTCTTTTTCAGCATAGCCCGCCATGGGCTTCCAAATATCACCTTGCAAATTCCACAAGAACAGTCTTAGCAATCGGCTTCTTGAGGGGAAAGCTGTAACTCTGTGAGATGAATTCACAGAACATAAAGCAGTTTCTCAGAAATCTTCTTTGCAGTTTTTATCTGAGGATATTTTCTTTTTCACCGTAACCCTACATGGGCTTCCAAATATCACTTTGCAAATTCCACAAGAACAGTATAAGTGTACGGCTTCTTGAGGGGAAAGCTGTAACTCTGTGAGAAGAATTAACAGAACACAAAGCAGTTTCTCAGAAAGCTTCTTTCCAGTTTTTATCTAAGGATATTTTCTTTTTCACCATAGCCCTTGATGGGCTTCCAAATATCACTTTGCCAATTCCATAAGAACAGTCTAAGTGAAAGGCTACTTGAGGGAAAAGCTGTAACTGTGTCAGATGATTTCAAAGATCACAAAGAAGTTTCTCAAAAGCTTCTTTCTAATGTTTATCGGAAGATAATTACTTTGGACCTATAGTCTTCAAAGGAATCCGAAATATCCATTCTCACATTCCACAGAAATAAGGATAGCAAACAGCTCCACGAAATACAACTTTAACTCAGTGAGTGGAAGACACATATCCCAAAGCAGTTTCTCAGAAAGTTTCTTTCCAGTTTTTATCTGAGGATATTTTATTTTTCACCATATGTCTCTATGGGCTTCCAAGTATCACCTTGCAAATTCCACAAGAACAGTCTTAGCGAGTGACTTCTTGAGAGGAAAGCTGTAACTCTGTGAGATGAATTAACAGGACACAAAGCAGTTTCTCAGAAAGCTTCTTTCCAGTTTTTATATAAGGATATTTTCTTTTTCGCCATAGAACTCCATGAGCTTCCAAATATCACTTTGCAAATTCCACAAGAACAGTCTTAGCGAACGACTTCTTGAGGGAAAAGCTGTAACCCTGTGAGATGAATTCACCGATCACAAAGAAGTTTCTCAGAAAGCTTCTTTCTCATTTTTATCAGAGGATATTTCCTTTGTCCCTATAGTCTTCAAAGGGATCTGAAATATCAATTCTCAGAATACAAAGAGATAACGCTAGCAAACACCTAGGTGAAATATAGCTGTAAATCAGTGAGTGGAAGTCACACATTATGAAGCAGTTTCTCAGAAAGTTTCTTTCCAGTTTTTATCTGAGGATACTTTGTTTTTCACCTTAGGTCTCTATGGGCTTCCAAATATCACCTTGCAAATTCCACAAGAACAGTCTTAGCGAACGGCTTCTTGAGGGGAAAGCTGTAAATCTGTGAGATGAATTAACAGAAAACAACGCAGTTTCTGAGAAATCTACTTTCCAGGTTTTACCTGAGGATATTTTTTTTTTTTCACCATAGCCCACCATGGGCTTCCAAATATCATTGTGCAAATTCCAGAAAAACAGTCTTAGCGAAAGGCTTGGTGAGGGAAAAGCTGTAACTCTGTGAGATGAATTCACAGATCACAAAGAAGTTTCTCAGAAAGCTTCTTTCCAGTTGTTATCTGAGGATATTTTCTTTTTCACCAGCGCCCTTCTTGAGCTTCCAAATATCACTTTGCAAATTCCACAAGGACAGGCTTAGCGAACGACTTCTTGAGGGGAATGCTGTAACCCTGTGAGATGAATTCACCGATCATAAAGAAGTTTCCCAGAAAGCTTCTGTCTCATTTTTATCGGAGAATATTTCCTTTGGTCCTGTCGTCCTCGAAGGGATCCGAAATATTAGTTCTCAGATTCCACAGAAATGAGGCTAGCAAACAGCTCCACGAAATACAGCTGTAACTCAGTGAGTGGAACTCACACATCACAAAGCAGTTTCTCAGAAATCTTCTTTCCAGTTTCTATCTGAGGATATTTTCTTTTTCACCATCGCCCCCCATGGATTTCAAAATATCACTTTTCCAATTCCGCAAGAACAGTATTAACGAAAGGCTACTTGAGGGAAAAGCTATAAATCTGTGATATGAGTTCACCGATCACAAGGAAGTTTCTCAGAATGCTTCTTTCCATTTTAATCGGAGGATATTTCCTTTGGCCCTATAGTCTTCAAAGGGATCCGAAATATCAGTTCTCAGATTCCCCAGAAGTAAGGCTAGCAAACAGAACGACAAAATACAGCTGTAACTCAGTGAATGAAAGTCTCACATCACAAAGCAGTTTCTCAGAAAGTTTCTTTCCAGTTTTTATATGAGGATATTTTCTTTTTCACCATAGCCTTCTATGGGCTTCCAAATATC
>NW_012101341.1:89163-95242 GCF_000951045.1 Mandrillus leucophaeus
CACCATAGCCTTCTATGGGCTTCCAAATATCACTTTGCAAATTCCACAAGAACAGTCTTAGCAAACGACTTCTTGAGGGGAACGCTGTATCTCTGTGAGAATAAATAACAGAAAAAAAAAGCAGTTTCTCAGAAAACTTCTTTCTAGTTGTTATCTGAGGATATTTTCTTTTTCACCATAGCCAACCATGGGCTTAAAAAATATCGCTTTGCAAATTCCACAAGAACAGTCTTAGCGAAAGGCTTCTTTAACGAAAACCTGTAACTCTGAGAAATGAATTCAAAGATCACAAATCAGTTTCTCAGAAAGTTTCTTTCCAGTTGTTATCTGAGGATAATTTCTTTTTCACAATAGCCCTCCATGGGCTTCCATATATGCCTTTGCCAATTCCACAAGAACATTCTTAGCGAAAGGCTTTTGAGGGAAAATCTGTAACTCTGTGAGGTGAATTCGCAGATCACAAAGAAGTTTCTCAGAAAGCTTCTTCCTCATTTTTACTGGAGGATATTTCCTTTGGCCCGATAGTCTTCAAAGGGATCCGAAATATCAGTTCTCAGATTCCACAGATATAAGGCTAGCAAACAGCTCCACGAACTACAGCTGTCACTCAGTGAGTGGAAGTCACACATCACAAAGCACTTACTCAGAAAGCTTCTTTCCAGTTCTTATCTGAGGATATTGTCTTTTTCAACATAGCCCTCTAAGGGTTTCCAAATATCACTTTGCATTTTCCACAAGAACAGTCTCAGAGAACGTCTTCTTGAGGGGAAATCTGTAAATCTGTGAGATAAATTAACAGAACACAAAGCAGTTTCTAAAAAAGCTTCTTTCCAGTTTTTATCTCTGCACATTTTATTTTTCAACATAGCCCTCCATGGGTTTCCAAATATCACTTTGCCAATGCATCAGAACAGTCTTAGCGAATGGCTTCTTGAGGGAAAAGCTGTAACTCTGTGAGATGAATTCACCGATCACAAAGAAGTTTCTCAGAAAGATTCTTTCTCATTTTTATCACAGGATATTTCCTTTGGCCCTAAAGACTTCAATGGGATCCGAAATGTCAGCTCTCAGGTTCCAGAGAAATAAGACTAGCAAACAGCTCCACGAAATACAGCTGTAACTCAGTGAGTGGAAGTCACACATCACAAAGCAGTTTCTCAGAAAGCCTGTTACCAGTTTTTATCAGAGGATATGTTCTTATTCATCATAGCCCTCCATGGGCTTCCCAATATCACCTTGGAAATTCCATAAGAAGAACGTTAGCGAAATGCTTCTTCAGGGAAAAGCTGTAACTCTGTGAGATGAATTCACCAATCACAAGGAAGTTTCTCAGAAAGCTTCTTTCTCATTTTTATTGGAGGATATTACCATTGGCCCTATAGTCTTCAAAGGGATCGGAAATATCAGTTATGAGATTCCCCAGAAATAAGGCTAGGAAACAGCTCCAGGAAATACAACTGTAACTCAGTGAGTGGAAGTCACACATCACAAAGCAGTTTCTCAGAAGGTTTCTTTCCAGTTTTTATCTGAGAGTATTTTCTTTTTCACTGTAGGTCTCCTTGGGCTTACAAATATCACCTTGCAAATTCCACAAGAACAGTCGTAGCGAACGGCTTCTTCAGGGGAAAGCTGTAACTCTGTGAGATGAATTAAGAGAATACAAAGCAGTTTCTCAGAAAGCTTCTTTCCAGTTTTTATGTGAGTATATTTTCTTTTTCACCATAGCCCTCTAAGGGCTTCCAAATATCACTTTGCAAATTCCACAAGAACAGTCTTAGCGAACGCCTTATTGAGGGGAAAGCTGTCAATCTGTGAGATGAATTAACAGAACACAAAGCAGTTTCTCAGAAAGCTTCCTTCCTGTTTTCATCTGAGGATATTTTCTTTTTCACCATAGCCCTCCATGGGCTTCCAAATATCACTTTGCAAATTCCACAAGAACAGTCTTAGCGAACGGCTACTTGAGGGAAAAGCTGTAACTTTGTGATATAAATTCACGGATCACAAAGAAGTTTCTCAGATAGTTTCTTTCTCATATTTATCGAAGGATATTTCCTTTGGTCCTATAGTCTTCAAAGGGATCCGAAATATCAGTTCTCAGATTCCACAGAAATAAGGCTAGGTAACAGCTCCGTGAAATACAGCTGTAACTCAGTGAGTGGAAGTCACACATCACAAAGCAGTTTCTCAGAAAGCTTCTTTCCAGTTTTTATTTGAAGATATATTCTTTTTCACCATATCCCTCTAAGGGATTCCAAATATCACTTTGCAAATTCCACAAGAACAGTCATAGCGAATGGCTTCTTGAGGGGAAAGGTGTAACTCTGTGAGATGAATTAACAGAACACAAAGCAATTTCTTAGAAAGCTTCTTTCCACTTTTTATTTGAAAATTTTATATTTTTCACTACAGGCCTCTGTGAGCTTCCAAATATCACTTTACAAATTCCACAAGAACAGTGTTAGCGGACGGCTTCTTGAGGGGAAAGCTATAACTCTGTGTGATGAATTAGCAGAACACAAAGCAGTTTCTCAGAAAGCTTTTCCAGTTTTTATCTGAGGATATTTTCTTTTTCACCATAGCCCTTTATGGGTTTCCATATATCACTTTGCCAATTCCACAAGAAGAGTCTTAGCGAACGGCTTCTTGAGGGGAAATCTGTAACTCTGTGAGATGAATTAAGAGAATACAAAGCAGTTTCTCAGAAAGCTTCTTTCCAGTTTTTATCTGAGGATAATTTCTTTTTCACCATAGTCCTCTGTGGGCTTCCAAATATCACTTTGCCAATTCCACATGAACAGTCTTAGCGAAAAGCTTCTTGAGGGAAAAGCTGTAACTCTGTGAGATGAAATCACAGAACACAAAGAAGTTTCTCAGAAAGCTTCTTTCCCATTTTTATCGGTGGATATTTCCTTTAACCCTATAGTCTTCAAAGGTATTTGAAACATCAGTTCTAAGATTCCACATAAATAAGACTAGCTAACAGCTCCACCAAATACAGTTGTCACACGGTGAGTGGAAGTCACACATCACAAAGCAGTTTCTCAGAAAGCTTTTTTACAGTTTTTATCTGAAGATATTTTCATTTTCACCATAGTCCAGCATGGGGTTCCAAATATCACTTTGCAAATTCCACTAGAACAATCCTAGCGAAAGGATTCTTGAGGGGAAAGCTGTAACTCTGTGAGATGAATTAACAGAACACAAAACAGTTTCTCAGAAAGCTTCTTTCCAGTTTTTATCTGAGGATACTTTCTTTTTCACTATAGCTCTCCATGGGCTTCCAAATATCACTTTGTCAATTCCACAAGAACAGTCTTAGTGAAAGACTTCTTGAGGGGAAAGTTGTAACTCTGTGAGATGAATTAACAGAACACAAAGCAGTTTCTCAGTAAGCTTCTTTCCAGTTTTTATGTGAGGATATTTCCTTTGACCCTCTAGTCTTCAAAGGGATCCGAAATATCAGTTCTCAGATTCCACAGAAATAAGGCTAGCTAACAGCTCCATGAAATAAAGCTGTAACTCAGTTCGTGGAAGTCACACATAACAAAGCCGTTTCTCAGAAAGCTTGTTTCCAGTTTTAATTTGAAGATATTTTCTTTTTCACCATAGCCCTCTTTTGGCTTAAAAATGTTAGTGTGGAAATTCCACAAGAACAGTCTTAGCGAAAGGTTTCTTGAGGGGAAAGTTGTAACTCTGTGAGATGAATTAACAGAAAACAAAGTGGTTTCTCAGAAAGATTCTTTCCAGTTTTTATCTGAGGACATTTTCTTTTTCACCGTAGCACACTATGGGCTTCCAAATATCACTTTTCCAATTCCAAAAGAACAGTCTTAGAGAAACGCTTCTTGAGGGTAAAGCTGTAACTCTGTGAGATGAATTCACAAATCACAAAGAACTTTCTCAGAAAGTTTATTTCACATTTTTATCAGAACATATTTCCTTTGGCCCTAAAGTCTTCAAAGAAATCCGAAATATAAGTTGTCAGATTCCACAGATATAAGGCTAGCAAACAGATCGAAGAAATACAGCTGTAACTCAGTGATTGGAAGTCACCCATTACAAAGCAGATTCTCAGAAAGCTTCTTTCCAGTTTTTATCTGAGGATATTTTCTTTTTCACCATAGCCCTCCATGGACTTCCAAATATCACTTCGCAAATTCCACAAGAACAGTCTTAGCGAAAGGCTTCTTGAGGGGAAAGCTGTAACTCTGTGAGATGATTTCATAGAACACAAAGAAGTTTCTCAGAAAGCTTCTTTCTGTTTGTTATCGGAGGATTTCTCCTGTGGCCCTATATTCTTCAAAGGGATCCGAAATACTCGTTCTCAGATTCCACAGAAATAAGGCTAGCAAACAGCTCCACGAAATACAGCTGCAACTCTGTGAGTGGAAGTCACACATCACAAAGCAGTTTCTCAGAAAGCTTCTTTCCAGTTTTCCTCTGAGGATATTTCCTTTTTCACCATTGCCCTCTATGGGCTTCCAAGTATCACTTTGCAAATTTCCACAAGAACAGCCTTAGCGAACGGTCTCTTGAGGGGAAAGCTGTAACTCTGTGAGATGAATTAACGGAAAACTAAGCAGTTTCTCAGAAAACTTCTTTCCAGTTTTCATCTGAGGATATTTCCTTTTTAAACCTAGCCCTCTATGGGCTTCCAAATATCACTTTGAAAATTCCACAAGAACTGGCTTAGTGAACGACTTCTTGAGGGGAATGCTGTAACTCTGTGAGATGAATCAACAGAACACTACGGAGTTTCTCAGGAAGCTTCTTTCCATTTTTCATCTGAGGATATTTCCTTCTTCTCCATAGCCCTCTATGGGCTTCCAAATATCGCTTTGAAAATTCCACAAGAAGAGGCTTACCGAACGGCTTCCTGAGGGGAAAGCTGTAACTCTGTGAGATAAATTAACAGAACACTAAGCAGTTTCTCAGAAAGCTTCTTTCCAGGTTTCATCTGAGGATATTTCCTTTTTCACCATAGCCCTCATTGGGCTTCCAAAATTCACTTTGCAAATTTCACAGGAACAGTCTTAGCAAAAGGCTTCTTGAGGGGAAAGTTGTAAATCTGTGAGATGATTTCACAGAATACAAAGAAGTTTCTGAGAAAGCTTCTTTCTCTTTCTTATCGGAGGATATTTCCTTTGGAACTATAGCATTCAAAGGGATCCAAACTATCCGTTCTCAGATTTCACAGAAATAAGGCTAGCAAACAGCTCCACGAAATACCGCTTTAACTCTGTGAGTGGAAGTCACACATGACACAGCAGTTTCTCAGAAAGCTTCTTTTCAGTTTTACTCTGAGGATATTTTCTTTTTCACCATAGCCCTCTATGGGCTTCTAAATATCACCTTGCCAAAACCACAAGAACAGGCTTAGCGAACGGCTTCTTCAGCGGAAAGCTCTAAGTCTGTGAGATGAATTAACAGAACACTAAGCAATTTCTCAGAAAGCTTCTTTCCAGTTTATATCTGAGGATATTTCCTTTTTCACCCTAGCCCTCCATGGGCTTCCAAATATCACTTCGCAAATTCCACTAGAACAGGCATAGCGAACGACTTCTTGAGGGGAAAGCTGTAACTCTGTGAGATGAATTAACGGAACACTAAGCAGTTTCTCAGAAAGATTCTTTCCAGTTTTCCTCTGAGGATATTTCCTCTTTCACCATAGCCCTACATGGGCTTCCAAATATCACTTTGCAAATTCCAAAAGAACAGTCTTAGCGAAAGGGTTCTTGAGGGGAAAGCTGTAACTCTGTGAGATGATTTCACAGAACCAAAGAAGTTTCTCAGAAAGCTTCTTTCTCTTTGTTATCAGAGGATATTTCCTTTGGCCGAATAGTTTTCAAAGGGATCCGAAATATCTGTTCTCAGAATCCACAGAAATAAGGCTAGCAAACACATCCACGAAATACAGCTGTAACTCTGTGAGTGGAAGTCACACATCACAAAGCAGTCTCTCAGAAAGCTTCTTTCCAATTTTTCTCTGAGGATATTTTCTTTTTCACCATAGCCCTCTACGGGCTTCCAAATATCACTTTGCAAATTCCACAAGAACAGCCTTAGCGAACGGCCT
>NW_012101341.1:100622-101972 GCF_000951045.1 Mandrillus leucophaeus
TTCATCTGAGGATATTTCCTTTTTCACCATAGCCCTCCATGGGCTTCCGAATATGAATTTGCAAATTCCACAATAACAGGCTTAGTGAACGACTTGTTGAGGGGAACGATGTAACTCTGTGAGATGAATTAATAGAACACGAAACACTTTCTCAGGAAGCTTCTTTCCAGTTTTCATCTGAGGATATTTCCTTTTTCTCCTTAGCCCGCTATGGGCTTCCAAATATCACTTTGAAATTTCCAGAAGAAGAGGGATGGCGAACGGCTTCTTGAGGGGAAACCTCTAACTCTGTGAGATGAATTAACAGAACACTAAGGAGTTTCTCAGAAAACTTCTTTCCAGGTTTCATCTGAGGATGTTTCCTTTTTCACCATAGCCCTCATTGGGCTTCCAAATATCACTTTGCAAGTTTCACAGGAACAGTCTCAGCGAAAGACTTCTTGAGAAGAAAGTTGTAAATCTGTGAGATGATTTCACAGAATACAAAGAAGTTTTTGAGAAAGCTTCTTTCTCTTACTTATCGGAGGATATTTCCTTTGTCCCTATAGCATTCAAAGGGATAAGAAATATCCGTTCTCAGTTTCCACAGAAATAAGGCTAGCAAACAGCTCCACGAAAAACAGATGTAACCCTGTGACTGGAAGTCACACATCACAAAGCAGTTTCCCAGAAAGCTTCTTTCCAGTTTTCATCTGAGGATATTTCCTTTTTCACCATAGTCCACCATGGGTTTTCAAATATCACTTTGCAAATTCCACAAGAACAGGCTTAGCGAACGACTTCTTGAGGGAAAGCTGTAACTCTGTGAGATGAATTAACAAAACAAAAAGCAGTTTCTCAGGAAGCTTCTATCCAGTTTTCATCTGAGGATATTTCCTTTTTCACCATAGCTCTCCATGGGCTTCCAAATATTATTTGCAAATTCCACAGGAACGGTCTTAGCGAAAGGCGTCTAAAGGGGAAATGTGTAACTCTGTGAGGTGATTTCACCGAACACAAAGAAGTTTTTCAGAAATCTTTCTCTTTGTTATCGGAGGATATTTTCTTGGTCCCTATAGTCTTCAGAAGGATCCGAAATATCCGTTCTCAGATTCCACAGAAATAAGGCTAGTAAACAGATCCACAAAATACAGCTGTAACTCTGTGAGTGGAATTCACACATCACAAAGTAGTTTCTCAGAAAGCTTCTTTCCAGTTTTTATCTGAGGATATTTTCTTTTTCACCATAGCCCTCTATGGGCTTCCAAATATCACTTTGCAAATTCCACAAGAACAGCCTTAGCGAACAGCCTCTTGATGGGAAAGCTGTAACTCTGTGAGATGAATTAACAGAACACTAAGCAGTTTCTC
>NW_012101341.1:102022-102662 GCF_000951045.1 Mandrillus leucophaeus
TGTAACTCTGTGAGTGGAAGTCACACATCACAAAGCAGTCTCTCAGAAAGCTTCTTTCCAATTTTTCTCTGAGGATATTTTCTTTTTCACCATAGCCCTCTACGGGCTTCCAAATATCACTTTGCAAATTCCACAAGAACAGCCTTAGCGAACGGCCTCTTGAGGGGAAAGCTGTATCTCTGTGAGAAGAACTAACAGAACACTAAGCAATTTCTCAGAAAGCTTCTCTCCAGTTTTCCTCTGAGGATATTTCCTTTTTCATCAAAGCGCTCCATTGGCTTCCAAATATCACTTTGCAAATTCCACAAAACAGGCTTAGCAAACGACTTCTTGAGGGGAAAGCTCTAACTCGGGGAAATGAATTAACAGAACACTAAGCAGCTTCTCCGGAAGTCTCTTTCCAGTTATCATCTGAGTATATTTCCTTTTTCACCATAGCCCACCACGGGCTTCCAAATATCACTTTGCTAATTCCACAAGAACAGTCTTAGCGAAAGGGTTCTTGAGGGGAAAGCTGTAACTCTGTGAGATGATTTCACAGAACAAAAAGAAGTTTCTCAGAAAGCTTCTTACCATTTTTTCTCTGAGGATACTTTCTTTTTCACCATAGCCCTCTATGGGCTTCCAAATATCACTTTGC
>NW_012101341.1:102712-104516 GCF_000951045.1 Mandrillus leucophaeus
GTTTCTCTGAACCTTCTTTCCAGTTTTTCTCTGATAATATTTCCTTTTTCACCATAGCCCTCTGTGGGCTTCCAAATATCACTTTGCAAATTCCACAAGAACAGGCTTAGCGAACGGCTTCTTGAGGGGAAAGCTGTAACTCTGTGAGATGAATTAAAAGAACACTTAGCAGTTTCTGAGAAAGCATCTCCCGTGTTTTCATCTAAAGATATTTCCTTTTAAACATAGCCCTCCATGGGCTTCCAAATATCACTTTGCAAATTTCACAGGAATAGTCTTAGCGAAAGGCTTCTTGAGGGGAAAGTTGTAAATCTGTGAGATGATTTCACAGAATACAAAGAAATTTCTCAGAAAGCTTCTTTCTCTTTGTTATCGGAGGATATTTCCTTTGGCCCTATAGCATTCAAAGGGATCCAAAATATCCGTTCTCAGATTCCACAGAAATAACGCTAGCAAACAGATCCACGAAATACAGCTGTAACTCTGTGAGTGGAAGTCACACACCACAAAGCAGTTTCTCAGGAATCTTCTTTCCAGTTTTTCTCTGAGGATATTTTCCTTTTCAATATAGCGCTCTATGAGCTTCCAAATATCACTTTGTAAATTCCACAAGAACAGGCTTAGCGAAAGGCCTCTTGAGGGGAAAGGTGTAACTCTGTGAGATGAATCAACGGAACACTGAGCGGTTTCTCAGGAAGCTTCTTTCCAGTTTTCTTCTGAGGATATTTCCTTTTTCACCCTAGCCCTCCATGGGCTTCCTAATATGACTTTGCAAATTCCACAAGAACAGGCTTAGCGAACGATTTCTTGAGGGGAACGCTGTAACTCTGTGAGATAAATTAACAGAACACTAAGCAGTTTCTCAGTAAGCTTCTTTCCAGTTTTCATCTGAGGATATTTCCTTTTTCTCCATAGCCCTCTATGGGCTTCCAAATATCACTTTGCAAATTCCAAAAGAAGAGGAATAGCGAACGGCTTCTTCAGGGGAAAGCTGAAACTCTGTGAGATGAATTAACAGAACACTAAGCATTTTCTCAGAAAGCTTCTTTCCCGTTTTCATCTGAGGATATATCCTCTTTCATTATAGACCTCAATGGGCTTGCAAATATCACTTTGAAAATTCCACAAGAACAGTCTTAGCGAAAGGGTTCCTGATTGCAAACTTGTAACTCTGTGAGATGATTTCACAGAAAAAAGAAGTTTCTCAGAAAGTTTCTTTCTCTTTGTTATCGGAGGATGTTTCCTTTGGCCCTATAGTCTTCAAAGGGATACGAAATATTCGTTCTCAGATTCCACAGAAATAAGCCTATCAAACAGATCCACGAAATACAGCTGTAATTCTGAGAGTGGAAGTCACACATCACAAAGCAGTTTCTCAGAAAGCTTCTTTCCAGTTTTTCTCTGAGGATATTTTCTTTTTCATTTTAGCGCTCTTTGGGCTTCCAAATATCACTTTGCAAATTCCACAAGAACAGCCTTAGCGAACGGCCTCTTGAGGGGAAAGCTGTAATTCTGTGAGATGAATTAACGGAACACTAAGCGGTTTCTCGGAAAGCTTCTTTCCTGTTTTCATCTGAGGATATTTCCTTTTTCACCATAGCCCTCCATGGGCTTCCGAATATGAATTTGCAAATTCCACAATAACAGGCTTAGTGAACGACTTGTTGAGGGGAACGATGTAACTCTGTGAGATGAATTAATAGAACACGAAACACTTTCTCAGGAAGCTTCTTTCCAGTTTTCATCTGAGGATATTTCCTTTTTCTCCTTAGCCCGCTATGGGCTTCCAAATATCACTTTGAAA
>NW_012101341.1:104566-104840 GCF_000951045.1 Mandrillus leucophaeus
AAGCTTCTTTCTCTTTGTAATGGTAGATTTCCTTTGGCCCTTTAGTCTTCAAAGGGATCTGAAATATCCGTTCTCAGATTCCACAGAAATAACGCTAGCAAACAGATCCACGAAATACAGCTGTAACTCTGTGAGTAGAAATCACTCATCACACAGCGGTTTCTCTGAACCTTGTTTCTAGTTTTTCTCTGATAATATTTCCTTTTTCAACAAAGCCCTCTATGGGCTTCCAAATATCACTTTGCAAATTCCACAAGAACAGGCTTAGCGAACG
>NW_012101341.1:104890-106763 GCF_000951045.1 Mandrillus leucophaeus
GTTCTCAGTTTCCACAGAAGTAAGGCTAGCAAACAGATACACGAAAAACAGCTGTAACCCTGTGACTGGAAGTCACACATCACAGAGCAGTTTCTGAGAAAGCTTCTTTCCAGTTTTTCTCGGAGGATATTCTCTTTTTCATTATAGCGCTCTATGAGCTTCCAAATATCACTTTGCAAATTCCACAAGAACAGCCTCAGCGAACGGCCTCTTGAGGGGAAAGCTGTAACTCTGTGAGATGAATTATCAGAACCCTAAGCAGTTTCTCAGAAAGCTTCTTTCCAGTTTTCATCTGAGGATATTTCCTTTTTCACCATAGCCCACCATGGGATTCCAAATATCACTTTGCAAATTCCACAAGAACAGGCTTAGCGAAGCCTTCTTGAGGGAAAGCTGTAACTCTGTGAGATTAATTAACAGAACAATAAGCAGTTTCTCAGGAAACTTCTATCCAGTTTTCATCTGAGGATGTTTCTTTTTTCGCCATAGCCCTCCATGGGCTTCCAAATATCACTTTGCAAATTCCACAAGAACGGTCTTGGAGATAGGTGTCTTAAGGGGAAATCTGTAACTCTGTGAGATGATTTCACCGACCACAAAGAAGTTTTTCAGAAATCTTCTTTCTCTTTGTTGTCGGAGGATATTTCCTTGGTCCCTATAGTCTTCAAAGGGATCCGAAATATCAGGTCTCAGATTCCACAGAAATAAGGCTAGCAAACAGACCCACGAAATACAGCTGTAACTCTGTGAGTGGAAATCACACATCACAAAGCGGTTTCTCTGAACCTTCTTTCCAGTTTTTCTCTGATAATATTTCCTTTTTCAACAAAGCCCTCTATGGGCTTCCAAATATCACCTTGCGAATTCCACAAGAACACGCTTAGCGAGCGGCTTCTTGAGGGGAAAGCTGTAACTCTGTGAGATGAATAAACAGAACACTAAGCAGTTTCCCAGAAAGATTGTTTCCAGATTTCATCTGAGGATATTTCCTTTTCCACCATATCCCTCCAAGGGCTTCCAAATATCACTTTGCAAATTCCACAAGAACAGCCTTAGCGCACGGCCTCTCGATGGGAAAGCTGTAACTCTGTGAGATGAATTATCAGAACCCTAAGCAGTTTCTCAGAAAGCTTCTTTCCAATTTTCATCTGAGGATATTTCCTTTTTCACCCTAGCACTCTATGGGCTTCCAAATATCACTTTGCAAATTCCACAAGAAGGGTCTTAGCGAAAGGCTTCTTCAGGGGAATGTTGTAACTCTGTGTGATGATTTCATAGAACACAAAGAAGTTTCTCAGAAAGCTTCTTTCTCTTTGTTATCGGAGATTTCCATTGGCCCTTTAGTCTTCAAAGGGATCCGTAATATCCGTTCTCAGAATCCACAGACATAAGGCTTGCAAACAGATCCACGAAATACAGCTGTAACTCTGTGATTGGAAATCACACATCTCAGAGCAGTTTCTCAGAAAGATTCTTTTCGGTTTTCATTTGAGGATATTTCCTTTCTCACCCAGGCCTCCATGGGCTTCCAAATATCACTTTGCAAATTCCACAAGAACAGCCTTAGCGAACGACTTCTTGAGGGGAAAGCTGTAACACTGTGAGATGAATTAACAGAACACTAAGCAGTTTCTCAGGAAGATTCTCTCCAGTTTTCATCTGAGGATATTTTCTTTTTCAGCATAGCCCTCTATGGGCTTCCAAATATCACTTTGCAAATTCCACAAGAACACCCTTAGCGAACGACCTGTTGAGAGCAAGCCTGTAACTCTGTGAGATGAATTAACAGAACACTAAGCAGTTTCTCAGAAAGCTTCTTTCCTGTTTTCATCTGAGGATATTTTCTTTTTCACCATAGCCCTCCATGGGCTTC
>NW_012101341.1:109949-110416 GCF_000951045.1 Mandrillus leucophaeus
AAAGCTGTAACTCCGTGAGATGAATTATCAGAACCCTAAGCAGTTTCTCAGAAAGCTTCTTTCCAGTTTTCATGTAAGGATATTTCCTTTTTCACCCTAGCACTCTATGGGCTTCCAAATATCACTTTGCAAATTCCACAAGAAGAGTCTTAGCGAAAGGCTTCTTCAGGGGAATGTTTTAACTCTGTGAGATGATTTCATAGAACACAAAGAAGTTTCTCAGAAAGCATCTTTCTCTTTGTTATCGGAGGATGTTTCCTGTGGCACTATAGTCTTCAAAGGGATCCGAAATATCCGTTCTCAGACTCCACAGACATAAGGCTTGCAAACAGATCCACGAAATACAGCTGTAACCGTGTGAGTGGAATTCTCACATCACAAAGTAGTTTCTCAGAAAGCTTCTTTCCAGTTTTTATATGAGGATATTATCTTTTTCACCATAGCCCTCCATGGGCTTCCAAATATCA
>NW_012101341.1:111034-113496 GCF_000951045.1 Mandrillus leucophaeus
CTTAGCGAACGGCTTCTTGAGGGGAAAGCTGTAACTCTGTGAGATGAATTAAAAGAACACTAAGCAGTTTCTGAGAAAGCATCTTCCGTGTTTTCATCTGAAGATATTTCCTTTTTCAACATAGCCCTCCATGGGCTTCCAAATATCACTTTGTAAATTTCACAAGAACAGTCTTAGCGAAAGGCTTCTTGAGGGGAAAGTTGTAACTGTGTGAGATGATTTCATAGAACACATAGAAGTTTCTCAGAAAGCTTCTTTCTGTTTGTTATCGGAGGATGTTTCCTTTGGCCCTGTAGTCTTCAAACGGATCCGAAATATCCATTCTGAGATTCCACAGAAATAAAGGCTAGCAAACAGATCCACGAAATACAGATGTAACTCTGTGAGTGGAAGTCACACATCGCAAAGCAGTTTCTCAAAAAGCTTCTTTCCAGTTTTTCTCTGAGGATATTTTCTTTTTCACCATAGCTCTCCATGGGCTTCCAAATATCACTTTGAAAATTCCACAAGAACACCCTTAGCGAACGACCTGTTGAGGGCAAGCCTGTAACTCTGTGAGGTGAATTAACAGAACACTAAGCAGTTCTCAGAAAGCTTCTTTCCTGTTTTCATCTGAGGATGTTTTCTTTCTCACCATAGCCCTCCATGGGCTTCCAAATATCACTTTGCAAATTCCACAAGAACAGTCTTAGCGAAAGGCTTCTTAAGGGGAAATCTGTAACTCTGTGTGATGATTTCACCGAACACAAAGAGGTTTCTCAGTAAGCTTCTTTCTCTTTGTAATCGTAGATTTCCTTTGGCCCTTTAGTCTTCAAAGGGATCCGAAATATCCGTTCTCAGATTCCACAGAAATAACGCTAGCAAACAGATCCACGAAACACAGCTGTAACTCTGTGAGTAGGAATCACTCATCACAAAGCGGTTTCTCTGAACCTTCTTTCTAGTTTTTCTCTGACAATATTTCCTTTTTCAACAAAGTCCTCTATGGGCATCCAAATATCACTTTGCGAATTCCACAAACACAGGCTTAGCGAGCGGCTTCTTGAGGGGAAAGCTGTAACCCTGTGAGTTGAATTAACAGAACACTAAACAGCTTTTCAGAAAGCTTCTTTCCAGATTTCATCTGAGGATATTTTCTTTTTCACCATGGCCCTCTTTGGGCTTCCAAATATCACCTTGGAAATTCCAAAAGAATTGTCTTAGCGAAAGTTCTTGAGGGGAAAGCTGTAACTCTGTGAGATGAATTAACAGGAAACTAATCAGTTTCTCAGAAAGCCTCCTTCCATATTTCATCTGAGGATATTTCCTTTTTCACCATAGCGCTCTAGGGGCCTTCAAATATGACTTTGAAAATTTCACAAGAACTGTCTTAGCAAAAGGCTTCCTGAGGGAAAAGCTGTAACTCTGTGAGATGATTTCACAGAACACAAAGAAGTCTCTCAGAAAGCTTCTTTCTTTTTGTTATCGGAGGCTGTTTCCTTTGGCCCTGTAGCCTTCAAACGGATTCGAAATATCTGTTCTCAGATTCCACAGAAATAAGACTAGCAAAGAGATCCACGAAATACATATGTAACTCTGTGAGTGGAAGTCACACATCACAAAGCAGTTTCTCAGAAAACTTCTTTCCAGTTTTTCTCTGAGGATATTTTCTTTCTCACCATAGCCCTCAAGGGGCTTCCAAATATCACTTTGCGAATTCCACAAGAACAGCTTAACGAGCGGCTTCTTGAGGGTAAAGCTGTAACTCTGTGAGCTGAACTAACAGAACACTAAGCAGTTTCTCTGAACGCTTCTTTCCAGATTTCATCTGAGGATATTTCCCTTTTCACCATAGCCCTCTATGGGCTTCCAAATATCACTTTGCCAGTTCCACAAGAACTGTCTTAGCGAAAGGCTTCTTGAGGGGAAAGCTGTAACTCCGTGAGACGATTTCACAGAACATAAAGAAGTTTCTCAGAAAGCGTCTTTCTCTTTGTTATCGGAGGATATTTCCTTTGGCCCTATGGCTTTCAAAGGGATCCGAAATATCTTTTCTCAGATTCCACAGAAATAAGGCTAGCAAAGAAATCCACGAAATACAGATGTAATTCTGAGAGTGGAAGCTCCACATCACACAGCATTTTCTCAGAAACTTCTCTCCAGTTTTTCTCTCAGGATATTTTCTTTTTCACCATAGCTCTCTATGGGCTTCCAAATATCACTTTGCGAACTTCACAAGAACAGTCTTAGCGAGCGGCTTCTTTAGGGGAAAGCTGTAACTCTGTGAGATGAATTAACAGAATACTAAGCAGTTTAACAAGAAGCTTCTTTAAAGATTTCATCTTAGGATATTTCCTTTTTCACCACATCCTTCTATGGGCATCTAACTATCACTTTCCAAATTCCACAAGAACTGTCTTAGCGAAAGGCTTCTTGAGGGGAAAGCTGTAACTCTGTGAGATGATTTCACAGAACACAAAGAA
>NW_012101341.1:115741-118764 GCF_000951045.1 Mandrillus leucophaeus
ATAGTCTTCAAAGGGATCCGAAATATCTGTTCTCAGATTCCACAGAAATAAGGCTAGCAAAGAGATCCACGAAATACAGATGTAACTCTGTGACTGGAAGTCACACATCACAAAGCAGTTTCTCAGAAGGCTTCTTTCCAGTTTTTCTCTGAGGATATTTTCTTTCTCACAATAGCCCACTATGGGCTTCCAAATATCACTTTGCGAATTCCACAAGAACAGGGTTAGCGAGTAGCTTCTTGAGGGGAAAGCTGTAACTCTGTGAGATGAATTAACAAAACACTAAGCAGTTTCTTAGAAAGCTTCTTTCCAGATTTCATCTGAGGATATTTCCTTTTTCATCATATCCCTCTATGGGATTCCAAACATCAATTTGCAAATTCCACAAGAACTGTCTTAGCGAAAGACTTCTTTAGGGAAAAGCTGTAACTCTGTGAGATGAATTAACAGAATACTAAGCAGTTTAACAAATAGCTTCTTTAAAGATTTCATCTTAGGTTATTTCCTTTTTCACCACATCCCTCTATGGGCTTCCAACTATAACTTTTCAAATTCCACAAGAACAGTCATAGCGAGCGGCTTCTTTAGAGGAAAGCTGTAACTCTGTGAGATGAATTAACAGAATATTAAGCAGTTTAACAAATAGCTTCTTTAAAGATTTCATCTTAGGATATTTTCTTTTTCACCACATCCCTCTATGGGCTTCCAACTATCACTTTTCAAATTCCACAAGAACTGTCTTAGCGAGCGGCTTCTTGAGGGGAAAGCTGTAACTCTTTGAGTGAATTAACAGAACACCAAGCAGTTTCTCAGAAAGCTTCTTTCCAGATTTCATCTGAGGATATTTCCTTTTTCACCATAGCCCTCTATGGGCTTCCAAATATTCCTTCGCATATTCCACAAGAACTGTCTTAGCGAAAGGCTTCTTGAGGTGAAAGCTGTAACTCTGTGAGATGATTCCACAGAACACAAATAAGTTTCTCAGAAAGCTTCTTTCTCTTTGTTGTCGGAGGATATTTCCCTTGGCCCTCTAGTCTTCAAAGGGATCCGAAATATCTGTTCTCAGATTCCACAGAATTAAGGCTAGCAAAAAGATCCACGAAATACAGATGTAATTCTGTGAGTTGAAGTCTCACATCACAAAGCAGTTTCTCAGAAACCTTCTTTCCAGTTTTTCTCTGAGGATATTTTCTTTTGCACCATAGCCCTCTATGCGCTTCCAAATATCACTTTGCGAATTCCACAAGAACAGGCTTAGCGAGTGGCTTCTTGAGGGGAAAGCTGTAACTCTGTGAGAAGAATTAACAGAACACTTAGCAGTTTCTCAGAGAGCTTCTTTCCACATTTCATCTGAGGATATTTCCTTTTTCACCATAGCCCTTTACGGGCTTCCAAATATCACTTGGAAAATTCCACATCAACTGTCTTAGCGAAAGGCTTCTTGAGGGGAAAGCTGTAACTCTGTGAGATGATTTAACACAACACAAAGATTTTTCTCCGAAAGCTTCTTTCTCTTTGTTATCGGAGGATATTTCCTTTGGCCCTATAGTCTTCAAAGGAATACGAAACATCTGTTCTCAGATTCCACAGAAATAAGGCTAGCAAAGACATCCACGAAATACAGATATAACTCTGTGAGTGGAAGTCACACGTCACAAAGCAGTTTCTCAGAAAGCTTCTTTACAGTTTTTCTCTGAGGATATTTTCTTTTTCACCATAGCCCTCTATGGGCTTCCAAATATCACCTTGCGAATTCCACAAGAACAGGCTTAGCGAGGGGCTTCTTGAGGGGAATGCTGTAACTCTGTCAGATGAATTAACAGAAGACTGAGCAGTTTCTCAGAAAGCTTCCTTCGAGTTTTCATCCAAGGATATTTTCTTTTTCACGACAGCCCTATGTGGGCTTCCAAATATCACTTCGCAAATTCCAGAAGAACTGTCTTAGCGAACTGCTTCTTGAGGGGAAAGCTGTAACTCTGTGAGATGATTTCACAGAACACAAAGAAGCCTCCCAGAAAGCTTCTTTCTCTTTGTTGTCGGAGGATATATCCTTTGGCCCTATAATCTTCAAAGGGATCCGAAATATCTGTTCTCAGATTTCACAGAAATATGGCTAGCAAAGAGATCCACGAAATACAGATGTACCTCTGTGTGTGGAAGTCACACATCACAAAGCAGTTTTTCAGAAAGCTTCTTTCAGTTTTTCTCTGAGGATATTTTCTTTTTCATCATAGCCCACTATGGACTTCCAAATATCACTTTGCGATTTGGACAAAAACAGGCTTAGCGAGCGGCTTCTTGAGGGGAAAGCTGTAACTCTGAGAGATGAATTAACAGAACCCTAAGCAGTTTCTCAGAAATCTTCTTTCGAGTTTTCATCTGAGAATATTTCCTTTTTCACCATAGCCGTCTATGGGCTTCCAAATATCACTTTGCAAATCCCAGAAGAACTGTCTTAGGGAAAGGCTTCTTGAGGGGAAAACTGTAATTCTGTGAGATGATTTCACAGAGCACAAAGAAGTACCTCCGAAAGCTTCTTTCTTTTTGTTATCAGAGGATATTTACCTTGGCAATACAGTCTTCAAAGGGATCCGAAATATGTGTTCTCAGATTCCACAGAAATAAGGCTAGCAAAGAGATTCAGGAAATACAGATTTAAATCTGTGAGTGGAAGTCACACATCACAAAGCAGTTTCTCAGAAAGCTTCTTTCCAGTTTTTCTCTGACGAGATTTTCCTTTTCACCAGAGCCCTCTAAGGGCTTCCAAATATCACTAGGCGAATTCCACAAGAACAGGCTTAGCGGGCAGCTACTTGAGGGGAAGGCTGTATCTCTGTCAGATGAATTAACAGAACACTAAGCAGTTTCTCAGAAAGCTTCTTTCGAGTTTTCATCTGAGGATATTCCCTTTTTCACTGTAGCCCTCTATGGGCTTCCAAATATCACCTTGGAAATTCTAAAAGAAATGTCTTAGCGAAAGGCTTCTTGAGGGGAAAGCTGTAACTCTGTGAGATGATTTCACA
>NW_012101341.1:124542-124790 GCF_000951045.1 Mandrillus leucophaeus
TTCACAGAACACAAAGAAGTTTCTCAGAAAGCTTCCCTCTCTTTGGTATCGGAGGATATTTCCTTTGGCCCTGAAGTCTTCAAAGGGATCCGAAATATCTGTTCTCAGATTCCACAGAAATAAGGCAAGCAAAGAGATCCCCGAAATACAGATGAAACTCTGTGAGTGGAGGTCACACATCACAGAGCAGTTTCTCAGAAAGCTTCTTTCCAGATTTCATCTGAGGATATTTCCTTTTTCACCATAGC
>NW_012101341.1:130280-132058 GCF_000951045.1 Mandrillus leucophaeus
TATCGGAGGATATTTCCTTTGGCCCTATAGTCTTCAAAGGGATCCGAAATATCTGTTCTCAGATTCCACAGAAATAAGGCTAGCAAAGAGCTCCGCGAAATACAGATGTAACTCTGTGAATGGAAGTCACACATCACAGAGCAGTTTCTCAGAAAGCTTCTTTCCAGATTTCATTTCAGGACATTTCCTTTTTCACCATAGCCTTCCATGGGCTTCCAAATATCGCTTTGCCAATTCCACGAGAACTATCTTAGCGAAAGATTTCTTAAGGGGAAAGGTGTAACTCTGTGAGATGATTTCACAGAACTCAAAGAAGTTTCTCAGAAAGCTTCTTTCTCTTTCTTATCGGAGGATATTTCCTTTGGTCCTACAGCCTTCAAAGAGATCAGAAATATCTGTCCTCAGATTCCACAGAAATAAGGCTCCAAACACATCCAGGAAATACAGGCGTAACTCTGTGAGATGAATTAACAGAACAGCAAGCAGTTACTCAGATAGCTTCTTTCCAGATTTCATCTGAGGATATTTCCTTTTTCAACATAGCCCTCTATGGCTTCAAAATATCACTTTGCCAATTCCACAAGAAATCTCTCAGCGAAAGGCTTTTGAGGGGAAAGCTTTAACTCTGTGAGATGATTTTACAGAACACAAAGAAGATTCTCACATAGCTTCCTTCTCCTTGTTATCGAAGGATATTTGCTTTGGCCCAATAGTCTTCAAAGGGATCCGAAATATCTGTTCTCAGATTCCACAGAAATAAAGCTAGAAACGAGATTCACGAAATACAGATGTAACTCTGTGAGATGAATTCACAGAACACTAAGTAGTTTCTCAGAAAGTTTCTTTCCAGATTTCATCTGAGGATATTTGCTTTTTCACCATAGCCCTCTATGGACTTCCAAATATCATTTTCCCAATTCCAAAAGAACTGTCTTAGCGAAAGGCTTCTTGAGAGGAAAGCTGTAACTCTGTGAGATGATTTCACAGAACACAAAGAAGTTTCTCAGAAAGCTTCTTTCTCTTTGTTATCGGAGGATATTTCCTTTGGCCCTATAGTCTTCAAAGGCTGTCTCTTATACACATCTAGATGTGTATAAGAGACAGACACAAAGAAGTTTCTCAGAAAGCTTCTTTCTCTTTGTTATCGGAGGATATTTCCCTTGGCCCTATAGTCTTCAAAGGGATCCGAAATATCTGTTCTCAGATTCCACAGAAATAAGGCCAGCAAAGAAATCCACGAAATACAGATGTAACTCTGTGAGATGAATTCACAGAACACTAAGCAGTTTCTCAGAGAGCTTCTTTCCAGATTTCATCTGAGGATATTTCCTTTTTCACCATAGACCTCTATGGACTTCCAAATATCACTTTTCCATTTACAAAAGAACTGTCTTAGCGAAAGGCTTCTAGAGGAAAGCTGTAACTCTGTTAGATGATTTCACAGAACACAAAGAAGTTTCTCAGAAAGCTTCTTTCTCTTTGTTATCGGAGGATATTTCCTTTAGCCCTATATTCTTCAAAAGGATCCGAAATATCTGTTCTCAGATTCCACAGAAATAAAGCTAGAAACGAGATCCACGAAATACAGATGTAACTCTGTGAGATGAATTCACAGAACACTAAGCAGTTTCTCAGAAAGTTTCTTTCAAGATTTCATCTGAGGATATTTGCTTTTTCACCATAGACCTCTATGGACTTCCAAATATCACTTTTCCATTTACAAAAGAACTGTCTTAGCGAAAGGCTTCTTGAGAGGAAAGCTGTAACTCTGTGAGATG
>NW_012101341.1:132108-132385 GCF_000951045.1 Mandrillus leucophaeus
TTTCACAGAACACAAAGAAGTTTCTCAGAAAGCTTCTTTCTCTTTGTTATCGGATGATATTTCCGTTGGCTCTATAGTCTTCAAAGGGATCCGAAATATTTGTTCTCACACTCCACAGAAATAAGGGTAGCAAAGAGATCCACGAAATCCAGATGTAACTTTGTGAGTGGAAGTGACACATCACAGAGCAGTTTCTCAGACAGTTTTCTTCCAGATTTCATGTGAGGATATTTCCTTTTTCACCATAGCCCTCTATGGGCTTCCAAATATCACTTTG
>NW_012101341.1:132435-133928 GCF_000951045.1 Mandrillus leucophaeus
CAATTCCACAAGAACTGTCTTAGCGAAAGGTTTCTTGAGGGGAAAGCTGTAACTCTCTGAGATGATTTAACAGAACACAAAGAAGTTTCTCACAAAGCTTCTATCTCTTTGTT
The DNA here is from genome assembly GCF_000951045.1 of Mandrillus leucophaeus. NCBI lineage: Eukaryota > Metazoa > Chordata > Mammalia > Primates > Cercopithecidae > Mandrillus > Mandrillus leucophaeus. The sequence continues at coordinate 132,549 of NW_012101341.1, forward strand.
ATCGGTGGATATTTCCTTTGGCCCTATAGTCTTCAAAGGGATCCGAAATATCTGTTCTCAGATTTCTCAGAAATAAGGCTGGCAAAGAGATCCACGAAATACAGATGTGACTCTGTACGATGAATTAACAGAACACTAAGCAGTTTCTCAGCAAGCTTCTTTCGAGATTTCATCTGGGGATATTTCCTTTTTCACCATAGCCCTCTATGGACTTCCAAATATCACTTTGACAATTCCACAAGAACTTTCTTAGCGAAAGACATCTTGAGGGGAAAGCTTTAACTCTGTGAGATGGTTTCACGGAACACAAAGAAGTTTCTCAGAAAACTTCTCTCTCTTTTTTATCGGAGGATATTTCCTTTGGCCCTTCAAAGGGATCCGAAATATCTGTTCTCAGATTCCACAGAAATAAGGCTAGCAAAGAGATTCACGAAATACAGATGTAACTCCTGTCTCTTATACACATCTAGATGTGTATAAGAGACAGCTCTATGGGCTTCCAAATATCAGTTTGCCAATTCCACAAGAACTGTCTTAGCGAAAGGATTCTTGAGGGAAATGCTGTAACTCTGTGAGGTGATTTCACAGAACACAAAGAAGATTCTCAGAAAGCTTCTTTCTCTTTGTTATCGGAGGATATTTCCTTTGGCCCTATAGTCTTCCAAGGGATCCGAAATATCTGTTCTCAGATTTCACAGAAATAAAGCTAGCAAAGAGATCCACGAAATACAGATGTAATTCTGTGAGTGGAATTCACACATCGCAGAGCAGTTTCTCAGAAAGCTTATTTCCTGGTTTCATCTGAGGATATTTCCTTTATCACCATAGTCCTCTATGGGCTTCCGAAATCACTTTCCCAATTCCACAAGAACAGTCTTAGCGAAAGTCTTCTTGAGGGGAAAGCTTTAAGTCTGTGAGATGATTTCACAGATCACAAAGTAGTTTCTCAGAAAGCTTCTTTCTCTTTGTTATCGGTGGATATTTCCTTGAGCCCTATAGTCTTCAAAGGGACACGAAATACATGTTCTCAGATTCCACAGAAATAATGCTAGCAAAGAGATCCACGACACACAGATGTAACTCTGTCAGATGAATTAACAGAACAACAAGCAGTTTCTCAGAAAGCTTCTTTCCAGATTTCATCTAAGGATATTTCCTTTTTCATCGTAGCCCTCTAAGGGCTTCCAAATATCACTCTGCCCATGGCACAAGAACTGTCATTGCGAAAGGCTTCTTGAGGGGAAAGCTGTAATTCTGTGGGGTGATTTCACAGAACACAAAGAAGTTTCTCAGAAGGCTTCTTTCTCTCTGTTATCGGAGGATATTTCCTTTGGACCTATAGTCTTTAAAGGGATCCGAAATATCTGTTCTCAGATTCCA
>NW_012101341.1:134777-135269 GCF_000951045.1 Mandrillus leucophaeus
AGATGAGTTAACAGAACACCAAGTGGTTTCTCAGAAAGTTTCTTTCCAGATTTCATCTGAGGATATATCCTTTTTCACCATAGAACTCTAGGGGCTTCCAAATATCACCTTGCCAATTCCACAAGAACTCTCTTAGCCAAAGCCTTCATGAGCGGAAAGCTGTAACTCTGTGAGATGGTTTCACAGAACACAAACGAGTTGCTCAGAAAGCTTCTTTCTCTTTGTTTTCGGAGGATGTTTCTTCTGGCCCTACAGTCTTCAAAGGGATCTGAAACATGTGTTCCCAGATTCCACAGAAATAACGCTATCAAATAGATCCACGAAATACAGATGTAACTCTGTGAGATGAATTAACAGAACACTAAGCAGTTTCTCAGAAAGTTTCTTTCCAGATTTCATGTGACGATATTTTCTATTTCACCATAGACCTCTATGGGCTTCCAAATATCACTTTTCCAATTCCACAAGAACTGTCTTAGCGAGAGGCTTCTG
>NW_012101341.1:135319-135738 GCF_000951045.1 Mandrillus leucophaeus
ATATCACTTGGCCAATTCTACAAGAACTGTCTTAGCGAAAGGCTTCTTGAGCGGAAAGCTGTAACTCTGTGAGATGATTTTACAGAACTCAAAGAAGTTTCTCAGAAAGCTTCTTTCTCTTTTTTAAGGGAGGATATTTCACTTGGCCCTATAGTCTTCAAAGGGATCCGAAATATCTGTTCTCAGATTCCACAGAAATAAGGTTTGCAACGAGATCCACGAAATACAGATGTAACTCTATGAGATGAATTAACAGAACACGGAGCAGTTTCTCTGAAAGCTTCTTTCCACATTTCATCTGAGGATATTTCCTTTATCACAATTGCCCGCTACGGGCTTCCAAATATCACTTTGACAATTCCACAAGAACTGTCTTAGCGAAAGGCTTCTTGAGGGGAAAGCTGTAACTCTGTGAGATG
>NW_012101341.1:138293-139585 GCF_000951045.1 Mandrillus leucophaeus
GCTGTAACTCTGTGAGATGATTTCACAGAACACAAAGAAGTTTCTCAGAAAGCTTCTTTCTCTTTGTTATCGGAGGATATTTCCTTTGGCCCTATGGTTTTCAAAGGGATCCGAAAGATCTCTTCTCAGATTCCACAGAAATAAGGCTAGCAAAGAGATCCACGAAATACAAATGTAACTCTGTGAGTGGAAGTCACACGTCACAAAGTAGTTTCTCAGAAAGTTTCTTTCCAGTTTTTTTCGGAGGATATTTTCTTTTTCACCGTAACCCTCTATGGGCTTCCAAATATCACATTGCTAAATCCACAAGAATAGGCGTAGCGAGCGGGTTCTTGAGCGGAATGCTGTAACTCTGTGACATGAATTAACAGAACACTGAGCAGTTTTTCAGAAAGCTTCTTTCCAGATTTCATCTGAGGATATTTCCTTTTTCAATATAGCTCTCTCTTGGATTCCAAATATCACTGTGTAAATTCCACAAGAACTGTCATAGCGAAAGGCTTCTTGAGGGGAAAGCTGTAACTCTGTGAGATGATTTCACAGAACACACAAATTTTTATCAGTAAGCTTCTTTCTCTTTATTATCAGAGGATATTTCCTTCGGCCCTATAGTCTCCAAAGGGATTCGAAATATCTGTTCTCAGATTCCGCAGAAATAAGGCTAGCAAAGAGACCCACGAAATACAGATGTAACTCTGTGAGTGGAAGTCACACATCACAAAGCAGTTTCTGAGAAAGCTTCTTTCCAGTTTTTCTCGGAGGATATTTTCCTTTTCACCATAGCCCTCTATGGGCTTCCAAATATCATTTTGCGAATACCACAAAAACAGGCTTAGCGAGCGGCTTCTTGAGGGGAAAGCTGTAACTCTGTGAGATGAATTCAGAGAACACTAAGCAGTTTCTCAGAAAGCTTCTCTCCAGATTTCATCTGAGGATATTTCCTTTTTCACCGTAGCCCTCCATGGGCTTCCAAATATCACTTTGCAAATTCCACAGCAACTGTCTTAGCGAAAGGCTTCTTGAGGGGAAAGCTGTACCTCTGTGAGATGATTCCACAGAACACAGAGAAGTTTCTCGGAAAGCTTCTTTCTCTTTGTTATCGGAGGATATTTCCTTTGACCCTACAGTCTTCAAATGCATCCGAAGTATCTGTTCTCAGATACCACAGAAATAAGGTTAGCAAAGAGACCCACGAAATGCAGATGTACCTCTGTGAGTGGAAGTCACACATCACAAACCTGTTCCTCAGAAAGCTTCTTTTCAGTTTTTCTCGGAGGATATTTTCTTTTTCA
>NW_012101341.1:142553-142987 GCF_000951045.1 Mandrillus leucophaeus
GCAAAGAGATCCACGACATACAGATGTAACTCTGTGATTGGAAGTCACTCATCACAGAGCAGTTTCTCAGAAAGCGTCTTTCCACATTTCATCTGAGGATATTTCCTTTTTCACCATAGTCCTCTATGGTCTTCCAAATATCACTTTTCCAATTCCCGAAGAACTGTCTTAGGGAAAGGCTTCTTGAAGAGAAAGCTGTAACTCTGTGAGATGATTTCACAGAACATAAAGAAGTTTCTCAGAAAGCTTCTTTCTCTTTGTTATCGAAGGATATTTCCTTTAGCCCTATAGTCTACATAGGGATCCGAAATATCTGTTCTCAGAATCCACAGAAAAAAGGCAAGCAAAGAGATTCACGAAACACAGATGTAACTCTGTGAGATGAATTAACCGAACACTAAGCAGTTTCTCAGAAAGCTTCTTTCCAGATTTCA
>NW_012101341.1:143221-143787 GCF_000951045.1 Mandrillus leucophaeus
GGGAAAGCTGTAACTCTGTGAGATGATTTCACAGAACACAAAGAAGTTTCTCAGAAAAATTCTTTCTCTTTATTACCGGAGGATATTAACATTGGCATTATAGGCTTCAAAGGGATCCCAAATATCTGTTCTCAGATTCCACAGAAATAAGGATAGCAAAGAGATCCAACAAACACAGATGTAACTCTGTGAGATGAATTAACCGAACACTAAGCAGTTTCTCACAAAGCTTCTTTCCAGATTTCACCTGAGCGTATTTCCTTTTCAACCATAGCCCTCAATGGGCTGCCAAATATCACATTGACAATTCCACAAGAACTGTCTTAACGAAAGGATTCTTGAAGGGAAAGCTGTAATTCTGTGAGTTGATTTCACAGAACACAAAGAAATTTCTCAGAAAACTTCTTTCTCTTTGTTATCGGAGGATATTAACATTGGCATTATAGGCTTCAAAGGGATCCCAAATATCTGTTCTCAGATTCCACAGAAATAAGGATAGCGAAGAGATCCACGAAATACAGGTGTAACTCTGTGAGATGAATTAACAGAACACTAAGCAGTTTCTC
>NW_012101341.1:143837-144049 GCF_000951045.1 Mandrillus leucophaeus
GAGGATATTTCCTTTTTCACCATAGCCCTCTATGGCCTTCCGAATATCACCTTGCATTTTCCACAAGAACTGTCTTAGCGAAAGGCTTCTTCAAGAGAAAGCTGTAACTCTGTGAAATGATTTCACAGAACACAAATAAGTTTCTTAGAAAGCTTCTTTCTCTTTGTTATCAGAGCAAATTTCCTTTGGCCCTATAGTCTTCAAAGGGATCC
>NW_012101341.1:145907-146258 GCF_000951045.1 Mandrillus leucophaeus
TGTGAGATGATTTCACAGAACACAAAGAAGTTTCTCAGAAAGCTTCTTTCTCTTTGTTATCGGATGATATTTCCTTCGGCCCTATAGTCTTCAAAGGGATCCGAAATATCTCTTCTAAAATTCCACAGAAAGAAGGCGAGTAAAGAGATCGACGACATACGGATGTAAGTCTGTGAGATGAATTAACAGAACACTAAGCAGTTTCTCTGAAAGCTTCTTTCCGGATTTTATCTGAGGATATTCCTTTTTCACCCTATCCCTCTATGGGCTTCCAAATACCACTTTGCGAATTCCAGAAGAACAGGTTGGTGAGCGGCTTCTTGAGGGAAAAGCTGTAATTCTGTGATATGA
>NW_012101342.1:0-12776 GCF_000951045.1 Mandrillus leucophaeus
AAAATCCAAGTAATGCAGTTCTGATTGCATGCTAACTTGATCTTTCTCTATCAGGGCCCAGTAGAATAACTAACTGTTCCTTTAATGACGATAACTCTCTGCTAAAGATGGAACACTGTTTTAAATACTTACTGTATTAGTCTGTTTTCATACTGCTAAAAAGCACCACCTGAGACTGGGTAGTTTATTAAGAAAAGAGGTTTAATTGACTTACAGTTCCTCATGGCTGGGGAGGCCTCATGAAACTTACAGTCATTGTGGACAGGGAGGGGAAAGCAAGGCATGTTTCACATGGCAGCAAGAGAGACACAGAGTGAGCGGGGTACTGACAAACACTTTTAAGCCATCAGATCCTATGACAACTCACTCACTATCATGAGAACAGCCTGGAGGAAACCTCCCCCATGATCCAATCACCTCCCACCAACTTCCTCTTTCTACACATGGGGATTACAATTTGAGATGAGATTTGGATGAGGACACAGAGCCAAACTGTATTATTTATTTTATTTTATTTATTTATTTTTGAGACAGGGTCTCACTCTGTTACCTAGGCTGGAGTGCAGTGATATGATCATGACTCACTGCAGCCTTGACCTCCTGGGCTAACGTGATCCTTTTGCCTCAGCCTCCCAAGTAGCTGGGACTATAGGTGTGTACCACCATGCTCAGCTAATTTTTTTTCATTTTTACTGTTTTTGTAGAGCAGGTTTTCCAGGCTGGTCTCAAACTCTTGGGCTCGAGCGATTCTTCCACCTTGGCCTCCCAAAGTGCTGGGATTACAGGCATGAGCCACCACAACTGGCAATATGGAACACTCTTGTTCCAGACACCTAAAGGCCTCAGTTTTGATTCTCCTATTGGCACTTGCCATAAATGTTATGCAACAGAAATTTCCATTACAGCTCCCTCTAAGACTGTACAGTCTGCTGATTCATATGGCCCATCTGATAAGGCTGCTTGCACCACAGCTTGAGCCTTTTCCAGTATATCTTCTTTTATGTGCCCTGTTAAAAGCTGGCCATTTTCCATGTCACTTGGTAAATGTATTGGAACCATTATTCGAAGTGTGGATTATATTGCCTCTAGTACTTGAAGAGGCCTGTCTCTCAGTGGTGGAAGATGTAGAATGCACTCACTTGAATTTTACTTTGGCAGAGAATGCTAATGGTCCCATGGTCCTGATCATGGGATCATTAAATATTCACTGGTGATGTAGTAATCTAAATATTTGCAGAATTTTTAATTTAATAACTAAAAAAAGTGAACCACATTTACCTTACCAAAGCTTCCAATATGCTTGTCATTTATTTTCTTTTTTTTCTGATTAAAATTAGTCATCTTTAAAGTAGACCTGTGTGATATTCTGCAGAAAGTCCTGATAGATGGCCCAGGTAACTATAGATTATTGTATGACAGAGGACAGGAGCATTAAAAGAGCTTTTGGGCAAGATTTTTAAAATATACTGTTGTTTCTTTCATTTAATGTGAACTCTGTTTCTCTTTTCGGGTAATTTTGGAAAAATAAAGGATATAGCTCATGTTATGTTCCTAAAGCCATGCTAATACTAATCTGCTCTAGCAAAGATACCACACCTGCATAAGAGTTGCAATTGAGGTTACAATTTGATTGAGTTTTCAGTAGCCCACTCTCATCCTCCAGGAGCAACTTGGTTACTGAAAAGGCAGAGACTGGTTGATTGAACGTGGTTCTGATGGGAAGCATCATCCCTGTATTCCTTGAGTGTTTAAGAGTGGCATTAATTTCTATCACTCCCTCTGAACAGTGTTGGGCTATAGTTGTTCAACCTGCATGGATCCACATGATTGTTCTGAAATACAGTAATGTATTTTCTTTTAGTGTCTTGGCCAAAGGATGAAGTTTCATAGGTTTCTATTTGACTTTCCCTTCTATAATAATTCTTAACCTTCAGAGTAAGAAACGAATATGGAGATTTTTGCCAACTATTAAGTATTTCCCATCCAATAATATTTGGGCACAGAAAAAATGGACACTAAGTATATCTGTGGACCCAATGAATCCACTGTGAGTTGGATTGGTGCCAGGGCTTCACACAATTCCCATATAAGTCTTTTCTACATCCTCTCCCTCCACTACTCTAACAGGAGGGCCATGGTGGCAATTCAGGTCCTTAGGTCACTTTGGACCATATCTCCCATAGTCTTTGAAATGTCTAGGTATTCTCCATTCTGCATTGTATGTTCACACAGGAAATAACCATAATATCCTTTGTGAAAGAACTGGAAGAATCATTATTGTGAAAACTTGCTGTGGTATTGTAGGGCCCTTCATACTAGGGACTTGGACTCTCAGTCAATGAATTCCAGGTCTCAAAACTGGCCTAACCCCAGAAGATGGACGAGAATTGTGACATATCTTTACAGCGGCTATCTTCAGACTTCTGATTGGTTATTTTTTTATCTATTTTACCATTAGAAGACTGTGCTTCATGTACTGCTGCCATAGTTCTCCATGGGTCTGAAGTCCTGGTTGCCACTCCAGCCTCGGTGCTAATTAAGATAATTAAGTCCACCTTAATTATGATGATTAAACATTACCATCTGGCCTCTAGTATTTGGCAATGTTAAAATGATAAAAAGCATTTTCTTAGATAGCTCCTGATGTGATTTCAATATATAGCCAAATTTAAGAATCACTGTTTTGACATATTTATATGATTTTAACTTAGATATGACATTTTAGCTCGTTAACATATGTCAATGGAAGTCTATAAAGTTGTGACAATTATTTTAGATCAATTGTTTTTTTTAAATAGGGCCTGATTATTATCACTGTACTATATACTTAGAAATGGTAAAGGTAGTAAACTACATATACATGTTTTACTTCAACAAAAAAATAAATTTTAAAAAAGAGAAAAAAAAGGGAAGTGCACTTAGGATAGGAATCCAGGACTAAAATAGCATTTGCAAAATGGTCCCTGATAGAGTCACCAACTGATCAGGAAAATCCATTTGGGATTGTGTTTGAATGATTATATAATTTTGAGTAGGTTTGTTACAATAGACTATCTTCCTCTAAATAATATATTTTGAAAACCAAAAATATTTCATGGATCTTTTTTACAACAGCTTCTTTCCTCTTAAATTTTCCTTCATATTATATGTGTACACATGAATATTTTAAATAGAAATAATATTGTTTGTTTACTAATTAAGAATGGCATTAACCTTTATTTGCCCCATCATCACATTTAACCTTTTTTTTGCCATATTTTATTGAGATCACGTGAACACAGATACTTTCATTTAAGGTGTTAGTTGTTTTTCTCAACTTTGGGTAATGTGTAAATTAGGTAAGTTCACTTATGCTTTTCTCCAATTTCATTGATGAAACTATTGAAAAGTGCCAAGGGTGGAACCCCACAGTTTACCTCCTTCATAGTAATAAAGATCCATTAATCAATATTTTTAGGCTATAGTTGTTCAACCAGCATGGATCCACCTAATTCTTCTGTCATCCAGCTTACATTTTATCTTGTCCACAAGGAATCATAAGAGAGTGTGTCAACTGTGTTGCTGAAACTGAGGCATACTATATCTACAGCATTTCCATTTTTGTTTAGAAACAATAATAGTAGTTACTTTTTTGATAGAAAAATTGCTAAGTAGTTAAATTATCTAATCACTATCACATCATTAGAAATTATGTACTCTTATTACATTCACTTCACAGATGAGTACACTGTGGGGAAAAGAGGTTAAGTGATTGTATTAGTAGTAGTCACACAACTACTAAGTAATTTGGATCTTAGATCTTTTCTACTTCAAAGGATGTTGCCAGCATAACAGTTGTATCAAAAAATAAATCGATAAGTAAAAATCCAAAATAATCATTTTATGTAGATTAGTTTTACTGTTTTTATAATGCTACTCTATTTTTCCATTACTCAATTTCATGGTTCTAAATTTCTGAGTGTCTATTCCATTCATATTCTTAAAGTATTTTTAGAAAAAAAATTTAAAATAGTATTTCCATTTAATTAGTGGCAAGATGTTAAACAAACCACTGGGAAAGGCACTATTGGGAAAAAATATCTTCTAAACAGATTTCTAAGATGAACTAGAAATTCCAATTAAAATGAAATTGACTTATCTTGACAAATATAGCAATACTGACAACACTTCTCTGGATATGGGTACTGCTAAGAAATTGATGACATTCCAGTAACTTCATCATATATATTAAAAACAAACATTTGTTATTGGTGATGAAATTTTATTAGATATTTCACAATGTCTTATACTAATTTCCATGTAAATTATTGTATTGTTCAATACAGAGTAGACTGTAGACTGTAGCATCCTTTCTATTTCTGTTTGTACAGTTGCTTAAATCCTTTATTTCTGTTTTACACATGTTTGTTTAGCATGTTTTCAACTTGACAAAAAGAATGTGGAAGCCAGAGATGGTGGCTCATGCCTGTACTCCCAGCACTTTGAGAGGCAGAGCATGTGGATCTCTTGTGCCCAGGAGTTTGAGACCAGCCTAGGCAAAATTATGAAACTTAATCAATCTCTACAAATCCTACAAAAATTAGCCAGGTATGGTGGCATGTACCTATAGTCCCAGCTACCTGGGAAACCGAGGTGGGAGAATTGTTTGAGCCTAGGAGGTCAAGGCTGCAGTAAGCCATGATCATACCACTGCACTCCCACCTAGGTGACAGAATGTGGAGAACAGGGAATATAGATTTTAAGTGTTTCTGTAGTCTTCACATCATTACCCAGTACTTTGCCACAGTAACATTCAATAAAAATTATATTGATTTGGTTTGGGATCACATGTTTTTTGGCCATATCAAAGTTTATATTGTTACTAGATGGACTTCTTTTTAAAAACCTAAAAATAAAAATGCTTTTGTTATTTCAAAAATTGAGTTAAATTGTTCTCTAATATGCACAGAGGGTTCTGTGGTATTTAATTTTAAAGAAATTTAATATTGACTAATGAAAGAAATCTATTCTGGAAAGTGTCAGATATAATCCCTAGGATATCATGAAATATATTTCATACAGCTGAGAGAAAAAATATGCATGTAATTATAGTATAAGATACTTTAAAGAAGGGAGTATAGCTAAATATGAATGGGAATTCAGTTTTAAAGTTTTGTAAACCAACTTCCAAAAACTTAGAAATCCAGATATTAAGGGAAACAAGTAAGCTTATAAAGTTATTCTTTAAAAAGTTCATATATCAAGGAAATATAAGCAAAATGTGGACAGTATACCTGTGATAGTAGTTTCTGAATGTTTTAAGATGAAATTTGGAAGAGTAGATGTATATCATACGTGGGACATCTTAGAACAGGACTTAAAATATCCTTTTATATGCTGATGCACAATGTAACTTTTTTTTTTTTTTTTTAGATGAAGTCTCACTCTTGTGCCCCAGGCTGGAGTGCGATGGGGCAATCTCAGTTCACTTCAATCTCCGCTTCCCGGGTTCAAGCGATTCTCCTGCCTCAGCCTCCTGAGTAGCTGGGATTACAGGTGTGCACCACCACACACAGGTAATTGTTGTATTTTTAGTAGAGATGGGGTTTCACTATGTTGACCAGGCTGGTCTCGAACTCCTGACCTCAGGTGATCCGCCTGCCTCAGCCTCTCAAAGTGCTGGGATATCAGGCATGAGCCACCACACTCGGTGTAACTTCCTAAGAGAAGTAGCATGTAGTAGCGTACATATTTATTTGATGTTGGACATTGTATACATAGATCATTTTTACAGACCAGTGGTCAGCTTTGGGAAATGCCACCCTACTGTGGCCATGAAAGAATAACACGAACATTCTTACATAAGAATGGTGTTAGGATGGTCACAGCCCAAACAGCATGGCTGTATGTAACAGCATGATTAAAATCTACATGGAGCAAGAATACAAACATAAGGGGTAGGTTTGCTTTTTGGGGCAGGCAGGGGATATTAATAAATGCTAGGAAATATCAAACTTTTTCACCTCTGCCAGTAAGTGGTGATATTCAAATTGGCTCAAATAATTATTCTATTGATTTTTAGAGTTTCTTCTAGGACTATTTCTTTCAAAACTAACATTTTGTGTTTTTGTGTTTCTAAAGTTTTGTTGATTCTTGGCAAAAATGATGATGAAGTTTTAAACAGGTGAAATCTGTATTTATGTGAGTGCACTTAGGCATGTGGGTGGGTGATGGGGAATTCTTTGATTATTGTGGTGCCAGACTAGACAAGTGCATTCTTCCAGATTTCTTCAACCAACCCATGGAAACACACAAAAGGAAGAAAATAGCAGCATTAGTAATGGAAATGGCATAAAACAAATATAATCACAAAGTCCAAGGAATGGTCCACCGACTTGATCAGAGATGTAGATGGATTTCAAAGCACAGTCGTGAACTTTATACAACCTATGACAATCTCTTACCAAAATGGAGTAAATGGCTTGGCAAAAAGTTAAGTATAATATGAGACTGCTTCCAGCTGACTTTCCAGTTCAAAGACACAGGCATTATACTAAGTAGATTATTGTTTAGCTCTCCTCTGAATCTGAAATTACCCTTGGAGCTATCTAGAACTGAAGTCATGTCATCATCATAAACTTCCCTTGGTCTATGTCTCTCCCATCTTCTTCCACAATATAAGACCACTGGATTTTCAGGGGAAAGGAGAGGACAAGTTGAATTATGGATTACTAGTTTACTTAAGGCAAGTGTTAAAACAGGAGGAGAGACAAATTATTAAACACCACAAATATTTGCGCTGGCCTTTATTAGAGGGATATAGATACTGGAAGGCTCTGCATCCTATATTTAGAAACTGAGATCCCTTCCTGCATTACTCAAACTACCACTTTTATGCTTATGTTTTTATCTCTCCCTACAAAAGCCCCATCAGATACAGCAATTGAGATTAGAAAACATCTCCCTGATGTCCCACTAAGGTTTCTGCTCTTTTCTGAAGCTCAATTAATGTCAGGTAGAAGTATCAGAGATTGTTTTATTTCTTCAGAGAAGAAAGAAAAGACTAAAAAATATATTTCAATCAAACATGAGGTTAATAATTCTAATACAACTTTCTAATAAGAAAATGAGCTTCTTTGTAATATCTGATCTGTACCACTGACACTCTCATTTGAGCAGAGGGGACTTACCATGCTAATAAATGGAACAGATTCCTGCATTCAATGAGACAGTTAACTAAGTAATTCCTCAGTCTGTTCCAATTCTAACAGTTCAAAAATCAACAAATGGCCTTATAATCTTGTGCCTTCTGTATACTTCAAGTGTGCATTATAAATCACTTTGAAATAGCTTACTTATATAGTTTGGAGCTAATTCATATCCATGGAGAAGCTTAAAGGCACACTTAGCACACCTGTGACACATCATTTAAACCTTAAAACTATTTAACCTACAACCACACAGTTACAGGATACTGTGTATCCAATCAATGACTTAGTTCAGAAGGAAACTACAAAACATCTACAAGAGCTGAACAGTGGATGTTGGGAGACAGTTACAAAGATGGGACTAGACTGGTAAACACCAATCAGAAGCAAGATGACACATTACAGACATGTTGATGCAAACAGTCAAGTAGGAGAAATATGTGATTGCCAAGAGAAAAGCAGAATAAGATCATACTGTTAAATTATAGATTCACATCAGTGTGATAGGCACGTACTTGTTAGTATCAGCAACCAATAGCCTTTTGCAAATTATCTGATATAATTTTTAGTATTACTGGTGACCTTATAAAGAATGTAGGACTATATGTCTTGTTCTATGACAAATCAGTTATAGGAACTTGAGCAAGTCAATAAAGATTTATTGCTTCAGTTTCTTTCATTGCAAACTGAAAGGGGTTGAACTTGAACAGTGTTTCATTTTCCAGTGTTCAATGGAATATGCTCCACTAAAAGGAAAATACTATGCAGTATCTGAATATAAGAAAAATGCACTTATACCACCTAAATCTATAAAAACAAAAGAAAATTACAAAAAGAGAAAAGGCATAATCAAATATATATGAGGGTCTGGGTGTGGTGGCTCACACCTGTAATCCCTGTATTTTGGGAGGCTGAGGTGGGCGGATCACATGAGGTCAGGAGCTTGACACCAGCCTGGGCAGCATGGTGAAACCCCTTCTCTCCTAAAAATACAAATATTAGTTGGGCATGGTGGTGGGCGCCTGATATCCCAACTACTCCGGAGACTAAGGCAGGAGAATTGCTTGAACCCAGGAAGCAGAAGTTGCATTGAGCTGAGATCTCGCCGCTGCATTCCAGCCTGGGCAACAGAGTGAGACTCTGTCTCAAAAAAAAAAAAGTGTGTGTGTATATGTGTGTGTGTGTATATATATGTATAAATATATAATATATATAATGCATATATGATCAATTACATAGTGAAAAAATATTAAGACTTTTTAAGAAAAGAAACATTTAAATATTAATATTTTTCTCTAAGCATGTTTACTTATTTGGCAACTCTGTTTTTCTCCTTCACCTCCCCCTTCTATCCCCTTCCTCCCTTCCTCCACCTTCTTCTCTTCTCCCTTTCTCTCCCTCCTTCTATTTCTTTCCCCCTTCTTTCTCCTCCTCCTCCTTCTATTTTTGAAATGTATCAACATCTCTTTTTCTCTGAAAAACTCTTTTGGAAATTATAGAAATTTTCAGTTTCAAAAATAGATGTTATAAAATGTATGTTCCAAATCTCTGAAAGAAAGCTCTTTCCCACTGCTGCAAATGTGTGACTTCAAGAATTCAAACATAGTTTTGTAATTTAAAATTTAAAATGTCTACTATTGATGAAGTAAATCAAGAAAAAAATCCATTTAGAACGCAGGCATATACTGAAATACAGCAAAGAGATTTATCTACTCTTTCTACTGCAGAAATGATCTGGGATTAGTTCTTTAATCATGTATACACATAGAAGACAAGTTTTGCTTGTTCATTTTGAAGTTGATGTAATAGCTAATCATTACATTGGTTGATTGCTTACTTTGTAGCAGGCTCTGCTTTCTATCAGTAGTCACGGAAACAGAATGCAGTGGTTTGTCTTGTACTAAAGATGATAAAACTGGGGATTACAGAAGTTTAGTAAGCTCACACACAGTGTCAAACTTATGTCTTGAAACCATGTCAGTATAGAACGTCTACTCTTTGCTAATATTCCACACTGTTATTCATTTGTATTATTCCAGCAACAATTAAAAGTAAAAATTTAAAAACCCTGTGGGGTGCAAATTACAAATATGTATCTTTATCTTGGAAAGTAATAAGTACTAAGGAAATTCATTGGATCCTGAAGGTCACAGGAGAAGATTGAGTTTATCTCAATACAGGGTAGACTTCATTTCCTCTGCTTGAGACTGGGAACGGCGCTGCATTTCTATGTTTTTTGTGGTAATTTAATCCTTGTCCTCTCTGTCTACATCTCTGCCTTTTGCCTTGATATCACTGAAGTTTCTCTCACCTAGAGTTTAATTCTTTTCATCTCTTCTGGAGTATATCTCGTCCTTCCTTCAGGGTCCATTTTAGATGCCAATTTCTTCATTTAAATTTCCTCCTTTGTTTTAAATAAATGTAAATGTGCCTTTTCCTCAAATGTAGAAATAGTGCTTTTTTCACTGCTTTTATTGATTTCCCACTACATATTAGGTACACGCTAAATGCAAGGGATATTTTCAAATTAAAAATATGGTCTTGTCTCTCAGGGAAATTACATTCTAGTAGAGGAATAGACACATAAGCAAAAGAAAAAACAAAGTAACAAAATGTCACACTAGTTAAGGTGACCATATGATTAATTGCCTAATCTGGGCCATTTTTGAGAGTGAGAGGGACAATTAGTAATTATGCTTAAACCATAGGCATGACTCAGGACTTTCCCAACAAATCCAGACATACAGTTGGTTACCTTATAATGGAACTGTGCATGCTGAATATTATCAAAAACAGACAAGTGGCAAAGCTGGGGGTGGGACTGGTGGCAGGGATCAGGAAAGATTAGACAGTAATGTTTACTGCTTTCTGTCTTGTATTACTTTTATTTATACATGCATCTTTTTTTTTTTTTGCCACCAGGCTTTAAGAACTTTGAAAGAGGGTTTCATATTATTTTCATCCACTCATATCCCACAATGCTCACAAAATAACTTCTTGTAGCTGGACACTTGATTGTTGAATGGAGGTATTGGTTTCCCTGTTGTGTATCAATGCTCTCTTTCTGCTGGTTTTAAAAATGTGCAGTCATCATTCTCAGATATATTTCCACTGTCTGTGCATTTTGACTGTCATTTACTTTTAAAATTTATTTCTTTATTTGCAAAGCAAATTTACTTGTGTATATTATTTAGTTCTTTATGAGTTCTGTAAGGTTTGTTTATTATCAATAAACTGTATATGAAAGAAGCAAAAGAGACCCAGAACAGTAAGTCAACAGATGGTAAGGAAACAATCAGAGGAGAAGACTAGGGGATGGATTATACTGTGTGAGATGAGGAAAACAACAATAAAATAAGTCCAGCATTGTCTGAGCTCTGGCAATCACTCAGATAACCTCTTGAAACTAACACTCCCAATTTTTAAGCTTGAGAGGAAGTGCTTGCTCCACCCAATGGGGGACAACCCAACATTTTGACAAAGAGAGAAGGGACCTGGCCTCCTCATCTTTTCCCAGGTGCCCAGGAGGGATCTGTTTGGAGAAGCCCACCTTCCCCTCTTTCAGGGTGTGGACAAGAGGCGAAGGTGGGCTTCCTATTGTGTCAAACAAGGCATCCTTCTTCAGGATTCCACAGATGTCATAATGAAAGAGGCTGGCAAAGAACTGAAGGTTAGAGGAATGCCAAAATGAAATGTATGCCCTCCAGCAAACAAACCTTGTGCCTGGGTGTCTGGTTCACATGGACGGAGTTCATAAGCCTGACTGTGTCAATGACTTTTGACAAGTAACCCAACCTCTTTTTGTCTTAGTTTTCTCATTTGTAAAATGGCAATATTAGTACTGAACTCATAGAGATGTTGTAAATATTAAAGTATATAAAATCCCCTACATGTAATCACTCTAACACTCACTGTAATTATAAATATTATTGCCCTTAATGCTAATATTTGTTGTTCTAAACATGTTTTCTTGCATTAAAAAAAAAAAAAGGCAACCTGGGCGCGGTGGCTCATGCTTGTAATCCCAACACTTTGGGAGGCCGAGGCGGGTGGATCACGAGGTCAGGAGTTCAAGACCACCCTGGCCAATATGGTGAAACCCGTTGCTAGTAAAAATACAAAAATTAGCCGGGCGTGGTGGTGGGTACCTGTAGTACAAGCTACTCAGGAGGCTGAGGCAGGAGAATTGCTTGAACCCGGCAGGTGGAGGTTGCAGTGAGCCGAGATAGCGCCACTGCACTCTGGTCTGGATGACAGAGCGAAACTCCATCTCAAACATAAATAAATAAATAAATAAGGCAGATTAAAGTAGGGAACATAAAACCTATGAATATGTTAATTTGATCAATTCACAGATATTATTTACTAAGTCTTAAAGGCTATTGCTCTTTAGTATAATTTTTGATTTTAGGCAAAACATTATGCTGGACTTGGTAGTGAAAAAGACTATTATGAAATAAGAAATGAAAAAAGTTGCTTAAAATGAAAAAACATTTTAAAAAAGTTAAGCAAGATAAAAGTGTTTTTTTTCATTGTGCTCTTTCATGTTTAGAAATCTCTTCACTTTGGAAGTTATAAATACCTTATCCAGTGACTTTCAGAATCCTGAGGGCTTTATTTTTTAAATTATTAGTCTAGGGAGTAAAGGGGTGAAGTAAAACTTGAGTTAATTATTGTCAAATTTTCCACGCTCTGAAAGCAGAAGAAATTGGTACTTTCCTGTAAATCTAGTAAAATGGCTCTGGGAAGTAAACAGTCTTCCTTTTGAAGATTAAAGGTTAACTTCTCAACAAATTTACTTAGTGGAACCAAGAGGATTAGACATCAAGTACTATACAATTGATGTTATTCCCCAGTGCTTACATGGGTGCTGGGGCCACCACTCTTGTGGTCCCTCCAGGTTAAATCCTATTAAAGGAAATCCCATTGTAACAAAAACATCTGAATAATCAAGAATATCTGGAGCCAGGTGATGGTTCTGTTATAGAAACATCTCACTACAAAGGAACTTAAAATCCAACCACTACAATAAAGGAATTGGCTCCCTGTTGGAATTTGTGGTGATTTGAGCTATATCTAGCTGCATAATTTAAATAGCAAACAGTGGAACATCAGCAATACAATAGAATAGTCAAGTTGAGTATGAAAGCTGTCATTTCCTTGGCAGTAAGAGAAGTGGCTTTCTTCATTTAGAAGAGTCCAACAGCCCAGTTGACTAATCAGTGCCATTCGGGTACAAATTCTGCAAATATACATAAATGGTTTTGATAATGTGACATTGCAAGACACTGGAATCAAATGGCATTAGAAGAGTGTGCTGTTGGCTATAACCAAACAATTTCAGAAATCAATAGTCTTGAGCAAGCATTTTTCAAGAGATGTATAACATAGCTGGAGGCCAACACACTTCTAAAATCAAGTGTATTCATCAAGAGAATAAAAGATAGATTAAAATAGGAACAAAGGAGCAAGTTAGTAACATGAAAACATTATGCAATCTACTTGAAACATTGCTATAGTCAACCTACACTAGTGGTAATTTAGAAGACAGGCCGAGGAAAATAAAGTCCAACTGAGAGGGCAGAATTG
>NW_012101342.1:12826-52474 GCF_000951045.1 Mandrillus leucophaeus
GTACCTGTAGTACAAGCTACTCAGGAGGCTGAGGCAGGAGAATTGCTTGAACCCGGCAGGTGGAGGTTGCAGTGAGCCGAGATAGCGCCACTGCACTCTGGTCTGGATGACAGAGCGAAACTCCATCTCAAACATAAATAAATAAATAAATAAGGCAGATTAAAGTAGGGAACATAAAACCTATGAATATGTTAATTTGATCAATTCACACATATTATTTACTAAGTCTTAAAGGCTATTGCTCTTTAGTATAATTTTTGATTTTAGGCAAAACATTATGCTGGACTTGGTAGTGAAAAAGACTATTATGAAATAAGAAATGAAAAAAGTTGCTTAAAATGAAAAAACATTTTAAAAAAGTTAAGCAAGATAAAAGTGTTTTTTTTCATTGTGCTCTTTCATGTTTAGAAATCTCTTCACTTTGGAAGTTATAAATACCTTATCCAGTGACTTTCAGAATCCTGAGGGCTTTATTTTTTAAATTATTAGTCTAGGGAGTAAAGGGGTGAAGTAAAACTTGAGTTAATTATTGTCAAATTTTCCACGCTCTGAAAGCAGAAGAAATTGGTACTTTCCTGTAAATCTAGTAAAATGGCTCTGGGAAGTAAACAGTCTTCCTTTTGAAGATTAAAGGTTAACTTCTCAACAAATTTACTTAGTGGAACCAAGAGGATTAGACATCAAGTACTATACAATTGATGTTATTCCCCAGTGCTTACATGGGTGCTGGGGCCACCACTCTTGTGGTCCCTCCAGGTTAAATCCTATTAAAGGAAATCCCATTGTAACAAAAACATCTGAATAATCAAGAATATCTGGAGCCAGGTGATGGTTCTGTTATAGAAACATCTCACTACAAAGGAACTTAAAATCCAACCACTACAATAAAGGAATTGGCTCCCTGTTGGAATTTGTGGTGATTTGAGCTATATCTAGCTGCATAATTTAAATAGCAAACAGTGGAACATCAGCAATACAATAGAATAGTCAAGTTGAGTATGAAAGCTGTCATTTCCTTGGCAGTAAGAGAAGTGGCTTTCTTCATTTAGAAGAGTCCAACAGCCCAGTTGACTAATCAGTGCCATTCGGGTACAAATTCTGCAAATATACATAAATGGTTTTGATAATGTGACATTGCAAGACACTGGAATCAAATGGCATTAGAAGAGTGTGCTGTTGGCTATAACCAAACAATTTCAGAAATCAATAGTCTTGAGCAAGCATTTTTCAAGAGATGTATAACATAGCTGGAGGCCAACACACTTCTAAAATCAAGTGTATTCATCAAGAGAATAAAAGATAGATTAAAATAGGAACAAAGGAGCAAGTTAGTAACATGAAAACATTATGCAATCTACTTGAAACATTGCTATAGTCAACCTACACTAGTGGTAATTTAGAAGACAGGCCGAGGAAAATAAAGTCCAACTGAGAGGGCAGAATTGAATATATCTGCTATGATAATAGAATCTTTCAAGAATCAGTGAGAAGTATATTCATTTTATCAAATCCTGCACCACCTTAGCCTTTTCTCACTGCTTATCATCTCTCCTATAACTTTTCAGTCCTTTGGCTGGTGGCCCAACCAGGTGGCTAAGAGGGCATGGACATGTCATTAGATAGTCTGCTGTTCTTAACCAGCAGAAGCCCTCTGAGGATATTCAGTCTCTCATCGCCATGTCAATTAAAACTACCAAAAAAGTTACTATGTAAAGCAAAAATGCTGCTTTTTTAGCTTGAGCAGATGTACTTTCTTGACAAAGGGATGATGGTATGCATTTTATTTGTTTGTTTAATACGGCCTCTTCATAATTAAGACACAGGGTATCTGTGTAAAGATACTTTCATAAGATAACCATTATGAGCAAGGGTTAGAATTAATAATACACTTTAAACCCTTGCTACTTAAAATGTGTCTGCAGATTACCATATTAGCATCACCTGTGAGCATATAAGACATGCAGACTCTCAAACCTAAACCCAGACCTACTGAATCAGCATTTTGTAAGTCTTCTCATATTGTTGCCAATGGATATTAATTTTTGAAGCCCTGATCTAATGTCAGTAAGGCTTTTCTTTGGTCTTAATTAATGTGTGTAAGAATTTGTTTGTACCTCACAAGTTTAAGATATTGAGGGTTATGTGTCAATGTTTAGAAACAGAATCTTTTTGTGAAATTTATTTTTTCTGATTTTTAACCTGTAATTTGAATCACTTGCCTTAAAACTAGTTTAAGTGTATCAATATGATTTCAACTTTCTTTCTTTTTATGAGTGCAGAATTTTGTTTCTTTTCTTTCTTTTTTTTTTTTTGCACTAACTAGGTATCTGTGACAGTAGCTGACCTGGTGCTGGTTTGTTTAGTGTCTGGTGAGTTATAAGTGATTTATTTTTGAAATAGCTTCATGTGCCTCAGCCAGACACACCTGAATGGACCTCTTACCATTTTTTTGTAGTTTACTGAGATAAAGCAATGCAGAACAAAGAGATTTTTTTTTGTGTTCAGATGGATACTTGAAAGAGAATACTTATTTTCTTGCTTTTGTCTAAAAATGAACATTTCAAAAATAATATTAGTATTCAAAGAAGTACCTTCATTTATAAATTCTAAAAATGTTTTCTTGACTGAGTGTTAAGTTAAACATAAATGCTGTAAGTTGAAATGCTCATATTTTTACATTCCTAAAGTTACACAGGCACATAGTAGAAAGAATAAAAAGATTCAAAAGGTTTATGTTAAATATCTCTCCACCTGTGCATTAATCACTCTTTTCCCCACTAATAGTTCTTTACTATCGTTTCAATGATATTTTATACATTGAATGTATGTCTATCTCTACATACATTCGCAACACAAAGATAGCATAACACATATGCTCTACTGCATTTTGCTTGTTACTATACATAATACATTTTGGAGATCTGCTGCTCTTTTTAATGACTACACAATATTTCATTGTATGTCCTAACATTATTACCTGACCTGACCGATACCCTATTGGACATTCAGATTGTTTTTCAGTCTTTTATTAACAATGAAACAATTAATATCCTAATGCATATTTCAATTTGAAAATGTGCAATTGTGGTGAAAGGATAAATTTCTTGGAGTAAAATTGCTATGATTTGAGTGAATATTTCTATATCTGGTAGTTATTGTCTAATTGCTTCCTGCTCTTGCTAATCTTCAGGTTGTCTCACTGTCCCCTTTCTTGTACCCTTATTTCACCTGTGTAACCAATTCCCTGTATCAAAGGTCTCTGCTTATAATACCTACAGTGGTTTCAGTTTTCTTGCTTAGACCCCAGGTGTTCCTGGTGGCAATGTATTTAAGGAAGGAAATAGGTGGCATTCAACAAATTGTATTGAGAAAATTGGAGAACATTTGTGAAAAACTAATGTGATAGCTCATCTAACTCCTTATCCCCAGGATAAAATCCAGATGGGTTAAATGATTTACATTTAAAAACATTTTGTAAAATTGTTACAAGAAATCATGAAGGAAAGAAATTTTCTTAAGTATGATGGAAAACTCAGATGTGAATGACAAGGTAGATAAATAAATGAGACTACATAAAAATAAAAATCTATCACGAAACAAAAGCAGAGTAAACAAAGTCAAACTATAAAACATATATTCTTTAATTATAGATAATAGTCTAATTTTTCTTAATATAAAAATATTATACTACAGGCAGGGGGCTCCCTGTAATCCCAGCAACTTAGGAGGCTGAGGAGGGTGGATCCCCTGAGCTCAGGAGTTCGAGACCAGCCTGGCCAATGTGGTGAAACCCCATCTCTACTAAAAATCCAAAAATTAGCTGGGCATGGTGGCAAATGCCTGTATTGCCAGCTACTCAGGAGGCTGAGGCAAGATAATCACTTGAACCTGGGAGGCAGAGTTTGCAGTAAGCCTAGATTGTACCACGGCACTCCAGACTGGGTGACAGAGCAAGACTCCGTCTCCAGAAAAAAAAAAAAAAATTATACTGCAAATCTTCAAAAACAATGAACAATATAAGAAAAAACAAGCAAAGGTATAACTAGACAGTACACAGAAGGGAAAAATACAATTAGATATGAAATATCTTAAATACATAAACAGATGTTAAATCTTGCTCATAAGAGAAAAGCAAATTTATGCTATAATGATAAACCTATCTTATAAAAAATGTACAATGCTTTGTAGGATTAAGGTAGTCTCATACATTCCTGTAAGAATAGACAGAATTGGTTACACAGGTAAGGGAAATGAGGGCACCAGAAAGGGGACAGCAAGACAACCTGAAGATTAGCAAGAGCAAGAAGCTCCTACAACTTTTATTGCTATGGTGACAAAGGGGAAGTTAGTAATGGGAGCCCCAAAGTCAGGATTTCTGTTGGGAGACGGCTATTTTAAGGGACACCCAGTGGGAGTTAAGATGATGGAGATAGTAGCTGTCTGACAGGAATAGGAGTCATGGAGAGAGAGCCAGAGAAATATCCTGGATTTTCTCCCCTTCCTTCCTGCCAACTTCTGCCAGTGCCTCTTATTGACTAGACCCAATCAGAAGATGGAGAGAAATGATAAACGTAGTTCTATGCCATTCACATAAGAGAAGAGCAAGCATGGAAACTGGATCTCAGAGCAAAGACTAAGCTCACCAGCATATCACCTATCTTGTTCCATTTATTTGCATATGTATTTGTGTATCAGAACCATATATATTTGCTGTAGCATCATACTTTTTTTTTCAATATCAGAAGGCTAATCCCTCCTTAATATTTTCTTAAATTTAGGGGTTTTTTAATGCTATTAATATTTTTCCAGATACAATTTAGAATCAGCTTGTTTATTTCTAAAAATTTACTGTAATCTTATTGCTATCATATTAAACGTACAGATTAATTTAGGGATAAATGATATTTATGGAATGTTAAAAATTGAAATAGAGAAATAGAGTATATTTTTCTATTTTTTAAATACTTGTTTGGGTTTCCCAGTAGTCTTAAAGTTTTCTTCATGTAGATTCTGCATGTTTCTTTCTAGGTATTTTCCCTTGTTTGGTGGTGGTTGTTACTATTGCTAATGACATTTTTTTAAATGAAAAATTAAATAATTTAAAAATCAATAGCAAATTTAACAATTTAGAATTTGCTGTATCTTCAGGGAACATTTTTGGCAATTTTTTTCCTTAGAAACAATAATTTTCATCTGCTTTAAATCTCATTTGCATAGATTTAAATGATATGCTATCTAATTATTCCTCTAGTTTTCTGTCATTATTTCCCTGTTGTGATTTCTTAATTCAATAATTTAATTTTGGCCAAGTGTGGTGGCTCATGCCTGTAATCCCAGCACGTTGGGAGGCTGAGGCTGGTGGATCATAGGGTCAGGAGACCAAGACCATCTTGGCTAACACGTAGAAACCCCCTCTCTACCAAAAATACAAACAAATTAGCTGGGCGTGGTGGCATGCACCTGTAGTCCCAGCTACTCAGGAGGTTGAGGCAGGAGAATTGCTTGAAGCTGGGAGGCAGAGGTTGCAGTGAGCCAAGATCAACGCCACTGTACTCTAGCCTGGGTGACAGAGCAAGACTCCATCTCAAAATAATAATAATAATAATAATAATTTAATATTGTATGACTTCTCCTTTACACATGCACAAAATTGCTGTTATGTATTTCATTTTAGCATCATTTTCAATACTGGAATTTAAAATTGTGTAAAGAATTTTAAAGAGCTCTAATTTGTTTTATGCATGTTTTGCAAATTTGATTCCATGAAAGTGTATTAGTGCAATGTTTACTTTTTGTGTAAGCATTATGCCTATATGTAAAAACACTGAAACTTCTTCAGAAAATGAAGAAAGGTTCTTATTTTACATCTGCAGCATTTATGAAAGATAAGATTTCTCAGGATCTTGTCTCTGGGCAACTGCATATACGGTGGTGACCTATAGCAGTTTTTGATGGATCTCATCAAAACTCTAATGTGCTATCGAACACTAGAACTTATTACTTCAATCTAAGGATATGTTTTTATCCAGGTTCAAAATCTATAAGCCAATATGAATGTCCTTTCTCCCAATACATTCATAGTACAACATTTTTATACCTTTTTGTTTTTGTTTTTGTTTTTAGACAGAGTCTTGCTCTTTTGTCTAGGCTGCAGTGCAGTAGCATGATCATGGCTCACTGTACAGCCTCAACCGTCTAGGCTAAAGCAATCCTACCACCTCAACCTCCTGAGTAGCTGGTACTCAGACATGAACCACTGCACTCTTTATTTTTTGTAGAGGTGGGGTCTCACTGCTGGCATTATATGCATGAGCCACGGTGCCTGGTCATATTTATACTTCTTAAAATATTGTCAACATCATCATTATTCTTCAGCCTCTTTACTTCTTCCTGAAATTATAGTAACCGCCTCTAAATGCATTTTTAATCCTTTCTATGCTCAGTTTTCATCGTGTGATTCCTCTGCACCAAAACTCCCAATGGCTCCTCACACCCTATAGGATTAAGCCAAAACAGATTTTAGCCACAATCGGAAAGGCACAATCCTGATTGTTGAAATCCTGAGAGATCGAAATCGGGAAAATATAATTCTAAATTTTTTTTAATTCCTTAAAAGATAATGTATCTCATTTTTAAAAGAATATTTACTTAAGAAACATATAAAAACATGACAGAACACTTTATGGGCCACTTTACACAATAAAGTAGGCAATAATGAAACATTTTCACAAGCATAACCAGTCAGGTAAACTAATGATAGTCATGCTGATATGACAGTTATGAGAAAATGCACTGTATTCATATGACATAGGTCTAAAACTAAAATGTATAAACATACATGACTATGGTTAGTAATTGCATGCATCCAGTTTATAACCATTTGCATGTGAATATTGCAACAAGCAGTCTGAGTCTTTTGATGAGATCCATCAAAAACTGCCGTGGGTCACCATGGCATGTGCAGTTGCCCTAAGAGAAATCTTATCTTCACAAAAGCTGCAGATGTAAAAGAAGAACCTTTCTTCATTTATTGAAGAAGTTTCAGTGTTTTTGCTTATATGCACAATGCTTACACAAAAAGTAAACATTGTGATAATTCACTTTTGTAGAATCAAATTTGCAAAACATGCATGAAACGAATTAGAACTCTTTAAAATTCTTTGTACACTTTAAAATTCCAGTACTGAAAATGATGCTAAAATGAAATACATAACATCACAATTTTTTGTTATGTGTAAAGGAGCAGAAGTCATACAGAATAAATTATTTTTGGCAGGGATTTCTTGTCTTTTTCACCTGAATTTTCACTTCTGGGATCTTCCAAACACTTGTTGCACTGGTATTTGGAGTGTGGTTGTGGTCTACAAATTTTGTAAGTACATGCTGTCCATTAGTAGGGCTGGTTATCTCTCAGCTATTGTAACTTAGTGATTTTCTGCTTTTGCAGCACCAATAACAATTAGCTTTTAAATTTTATGTTTCACCATTGTGTAGCCTCATACATTTATTATATTACAGCTTCCTTGTGAGGGAACAATTTCACAAATCTCTTCTATTATGTTGTAAGAAATACAGTACAGTAAGAAGGAATAATATTCAGTTTCCTAAATACCAAATCAGTATTCATCAGGCTTCTCCAGAGAGACAGAACCAAGAAGATATATAAATAGATGCATGAGAAGGACTTCATTATAGGAATTGGCTAATGTGATTATGGAGGCTGAGAAGTCCCACTACAGGCTGTCTGCAAGGTGAAGACCCAGGGATGCTAGTAGTATGGTTCAATCAAAATTTGCAAGCCTCAGAAACAAGAAAGCCAATGGTGTAATTCTCAGTCCAACATTGAAAGCGTCAGGACCTGATTGGGAGGACTGGTGTAAGTCCTGGAGTTCAAAGGCTGGTGAGCCCAAAGTTCTGACGTCCTAGGAAGCTAAAGAAAAATTTGCCCCAGCTCTCAGATAGAGACCTGTATCACTGCAACCTCCGTCTCCTGGGTTCAAGCAATTCTCTTGCCTCAGCCTCCCAAGTAGCTGAGATTGCAGGTACCCACCACCACACCCAGCTAGTTTTTATATTTTTAGTAGAGATGGGGTTTCACCACCAGGCTGGTCTTGAACTCCTGACCTCAGGTGATCCACCCGCCTCAGCCTCCCAAAGTGCTGGGATTACAGGCGTGAGCCACTGCACCTGGCCTTTACTCCTAAATGTAAGAATACAAATAAGAGTTTGAGAAAGTATCCATTAAAATATGTATCATAACTTAGTCTTTCTGCAATTACTCTACAAAAATGTGCATTTTTGTCTAATATTAAAAGATCTATTTTTAACACTATATAGCTATCACATTGAGGAAGTGATGGCCAAGAAAAACAGTCATTCACATCATAGTAAACTAACATAAAGTAGTGTTATCCCCAAGACCCCCTGGTTAAAAGATAAAACCCCAGGAATCTGCTTTGCATAGCACCCCCCACAGCACGTTCTACCAGTATGTGAACAATTCAAGTAATGGCAAAAACTTCTACATTCTGCAGCACAGTGCATTTTACCAGTATGTGAAGAATTCAAGTATTGCCCCAAACCTTACTTATATCTAAGCATCGACTACTGTCTTTGTTTTTTAGTTCAACATGCTATTAGAAGAAATAGGATTTACTTTATTCCCTGTTGTTTCTTTACTTGATTATTTTTTGGCAAGGTGTGTGGAGGGAGGCAATAAAACATCAATACTGTAAAACTAGCACACTATAATAATAAATGGTATTATATAATATATAATGCAATTATTATATATCAGCATTATATGTGATTATTGAGTTATTGAAACTACTTTTAACTTCTGCATTTATACCAGCAACAGAGTTTTACCTTCAGGTAGAAAAGAGATATTCTTACTTTTTCAAAAATGAATTCAGAATAATTTTAAAATATTAAAGTTTGAGAAACACATTCTCTCCATGCAGCAGGTCAATTTCTTTTGAGTAGTCCATCCCATTGACAATAAAGCATTATTACTTCTGTTGGAGGTGGACATTTGGAGATCCTAAATTGCATATTATAGTTTTTATAAAGACAATTTTACAATGTCTACATCTTTTTTCTTCAAGTTCAAAATCCTCAAGGCTGTTAGAAATCTTTACTTTTACAACTTGATATTGGTTCTAGATAAGGTTGACTTTCAGTGGAAACTTCAGCGATAAAAACTCTTGGACAAATAATTCAATCTGTATCACATAGGGTATATTCAAAGTGATTTCAAAAGAATTATTATATTCCTTAAAAGTACCTTTATGTCAATATATCTTTGAAGCAAAAACACATCTAAAAATTCAATAGTGGGTTCACTATGTGGTCAACATTTGAACTCTGTAGAACTTTTCAATTTATGTGTGTAGAGAATGACTTTTACCATAATTTTTTGCCTCTGTTACAAACAAGTTAGACTAGAAAATAGTGTATTCCTGATATATTTTTTTCTTCTCTAAGGTGCAGGTCTATTTCTTCAACATTGAGAATACAATGGTCTTTTGAAAATTTACCAAGCAAGGAAATATTTATCTAATTTACAAGGGATAGTTATGTTTAGCTACATATTATTGCATGTTAAATTTCAGATTACCCAACTCATCCAAACAAACATACAGATACCAGCATGTTTTCTATCATATCTCTCTCTCATCCATCTATCTATGTATCTATCTATCTATCTATCTATCTATCTATCTATCTATCTATCTATCTATCTATTATTTATATCTATCTTCTCTTTACCATCTAATTATTAACCAGGAGTATCTTTCTCACCCTTGTTAGCCTGGTACAGTTCTGCTCACTATTGAACTCTTGTGAGTCTCAGCATTCTCTGAACCCACAGACCCTACTAGACTAGATTCTTTACTCGGTATGTCAGTAGCAGGAGGGTTATGTGTTTGTTTAAGCATCTGGCCTATTATAAGGAGAGTTTTTGCAATTTTGTTTCTCCAACTTATCTGCAGCCCTAAAGGAGAGGGCAGTACATCATCTCAGTATCTTGAGTTAAGAACTAAGCATAGTTCTTGACACTTAGTCAATAACTACTTGATGATTTGCTGAATTGAATGAAGTTATTTGTATATAACTAAGTAGGCTATAAGAAGAAAAGAGTAAAATGCAGTGAGCAGAGTAAATCACATGCTAGACATACCCACACCTGAAAGCTATTCAAGACCTCTAAGAGCCACCCTCAGTATTTCCCATCAACTGCTTATTTTTATTGATTAAACATTTTGTTAATAAAGCAAATGCTATTTGAGGGTTAGCCTATTGGGGTACTCTAATAAATATGTGCAAATTTGTTTCTAAGGTTTATTGTGCAAAAGGCAAAAAGGACTTGACAGTGGAGCAAAAGTTTGTAGAAAAAAATGATCTGGCTGAGACAGAAGCCAGGCCTGGCCGCTGAACAAAGGAGGAGCCAAGATTGGTGAAAAGGAGGGATCTTTGTGATACACCTTTATCCTAACTTGTCAACACCTGGAGCACTAGTAAATATCTGGAATGGTACCCCTGTGAAGTGGCATAGTCATTCACTTGGTCCAACATGGCTGCCCTTATAGTATAAGTTATAGTGAGCCACTCAGTATCCAAGTGCAATTGGTAAAAATCATGAAAGCTTGTGATATAGAAGTGAGTGATGCTAGGCAGTCTGCTCTATCCTTGATGTGTCTTCTGCGTGTAAGCCTGAGTCTTACTATTTCTCGCTGTTTTCCTCCTCTCCACCAAGATAATCAGTAATCATAATAGGTCATTAATTATAAACTCTAATTTTACAAAAGACAAACATTAGTTATGGAAGCTATTTGATGCTGTTGTCGCACACTCTCTGAGGAATGGGCTTTCCAGTATGTGGAATTTCAATCTGACACAAAATGGTCCTCTGCTTTTCCTCCTGTTAGTGTACAAGCAGCATCCGTGCTCCTCTCTAAAGCATCCCTCTACATGTTCCTTAGATCCCTTCCCCTTCCATTTCTCAGTGTTTCCATAATTTTTCTTCTTTCTTCTTCATCACCGCATTTTTTTTCTCTAGCAAATCTTTCCCACAAGCTTGTAAATGTAATATTATTTGCCCCATCTCAAAACGTTACCTTTCCTTGTCCCTATTAAGCATCTGTGCGGCTAATTTCCTCACCTCCCTCAGGTCTTTGCTGGAATATCACCTTCTCAAAGAAGCTTTTCTTCATCACCCTGTTTAAAGTTCCAACCCACCCTGACCCTCCCTTGCATTTTTTCCTGCACTTTTTTTCCCTCATAGCATTTATTATCTTCTAACTATGTAATGCACTTATTCACTAGGCTGTGTTTTGTTTGACCCTCTTACTTAAATAAAAGCTGCAAGAAAGCAGAGATTATGTCTATTTTGATCATTATTTTCCAAATTCATAAACTACTCCTGATACTAGTAGGTGTCCACTAAATAACTGCAGAATGAGTGAATTCACAAATAAAAACATTTTCATTTTAACCCTTGAGAAACTCAGTCTTTGAGTTTTCACTATAAAAATAAAATTCCCTAAGAATCATCTTACTGCTGTTACAAAAGTTAATTTTGTTTCTTATTTGTATTCTCCTTTGCTCTGCAGGACCTGATTCCATTCTTGGTTCCCATGTTCCCTGGGTTTTATGTCCTTTCAGGTAGTATTTGAAAGAGACTTCTTGATCAACAAAATTATCCATTTTGAATCTATGTATAAAGTAGAAGAAATAGATCTTTTGGGACTTTTAAGAGGCTTTAGTTCTCGTGTACACTCAGAATGCATGCATCTAAAGATTCTACTTTCCTGACTTTGCATTCACTTTTGGACCCATTATCAGATGGGACTTACTACAAGTCCATTGTTCGTAAAGCTGGTCATCATATTTACGGAAAATTGCCTCCATAAGGTTTACACTATACTTGGTTTGGTAGAGTAGGTCTTCATTCATTATTTGTTAAGTAGAATTAAATTCATTAATGGAGTTCAGTCAGTAGCTGATAAGGCAGAAAATGTTGAAAACAAAACTAGTAGCCTCTAGCAAAGAACTTGAGAGAAGGATATCTTAATGTGACTGAAAATTCCATCCTGAACTATTTAAAACTGGAATATTTAATTGGGATTGAAATAAAAATGTAGGGAAATTTTAGCACACAATCACTACTGTCACAAACATCCCCTTTTACAAACCATTTGGTATTGCTTTCTAAAGATCTGTGCTCGCTCTTAATTGCATCCCTTTCTTTTGACTATGATGAAAAGTATGTTTTCTCTAGTAGATATGTGTCTCTCTACCTGACTGTAGAGCTCTAAAAGTCCTCTTTTAAACCATTGCTACATGTGTGTTTATGTGTGTGTTTCTGGGCGCATGCACACACCACACACACACACACACACACACACACACACACACACAGACAGATGAAAACTGTGTATTTTCTGTGAGTTCTGTCTGAGTTTTGCCAGAGCAAGAGAGTTATTTTAACTTGGAAAATGAGGATGAATTACTTTCCTAAGATGTTATTAAAAAAAAAAAGACAACATAATTTACTTTCCTCAAACTCTGTTCTCATCAATCTTATTTGTACATTAAAATCATCTGAGAAAAGATTTAAATACTGCTTCATGAGTTTTATCTCAAATCCGCTGAACTAGAACCTTTGGAAATGAGACCCAGACACTCATATTTTTAATGTCACAATTCCGTTTCATTTTTATTTTTAATGGGCATTATACTTCTCTAGTGCTAGGGATCTGATTTCTCTAGCACTAGCTGAAACAAAGTTTGTTTTGCCTCACTGACAGATTTTAAAGTTTACACACTTCCTTAAGGTTAAAAGTACATCTTGAAGCATTAGTTCTAGCCATGATCTTTATTATTTTTTTGGTGGGAGGCGGGAAGCATGATAGCAAACAAACGTTCCTTGAAATGGTACTCAAAATCCTTTTGTGGTTGTATCAATTTGCAATGAGATAGATGTCTGGAATGCTGCAAGTTATTTATGCAAAGAAAAAAGATATAGATTACATGCTTTCTGTCTTGTTTACAGTGATTGGTTCATCTCTTTGGTATAACTGCTTGCATTGTCAAGGTTAAATTTGAGAATAGATACACTCTCTCAAGATACTCAATTTCCAGGTACCTATGCATTCTCTTATATTTTCAACGTATAACCATACTGCCTAAAATTACATTTAGATTTTAGGGAGATAAGAATGGTAAATCAGAAAGCAATGAAGTAACCTGAAGAAAAACTAGGCTTAGAAGTTTTATACTGTCTTTTTTTAAAAAGTAAATAAGATACCCAATTGAGGGAATATGGAGGTGTGCAAATGTAAACTTTAGTGTAATACAGACTTGAGTTTGAATCTCACATTTGTCATTCACACCCACAGGTAGTACACTGGCAAGTCTGAATATTACCTCGTCCTACCATTTTCACATGGATAACCCTAGTCCAAGGTAACATCAGCAACCACCTGGACTCTTGAAATAGTTATCTGCCATTCCCACCACTCTCTCTCTTCACATTTGTCCTTCAAGGAAATTTTCCATGCAGGAGCCAAAAAAATTTAAAGCATAAAACTTATTACTTAAAACTCTCCACTTGCTTCCCATTGTAATTAGAATAAATTCCACATTTATTGTATCTTCTCCTCCTTGTTACATATATTTCAGTTAATGACAGTCCCTGGAATATGCTAAGCTCATTCTTGTATTAGGATTTTTGCACAGATATTACAGAGCAAGAGAGGGATGAAAGAAAGGACTCATCTCATGCCCTCTTCGGGTAATGGCATATTTAATATTTTGCAAAATCCTCATCTGTAAAGCTTATCTTTTATTATTTCTTGAGATCATGGAAAAGCCATCAGAAGTGTCCAGAAATTATGCCGGCTATACAAGCTGAGAGAATAGTGCTATTAATTCTAGGCATTTAAAGATTATTAAATTAAAAAATTATTAATCAAAGGTAAGATCATTGAATTATCCACTGACATCAATATTCTAACCGTTTTTGACCATATACAGTATGCTACGCACTGTATTAAACACTACAGAAGATATAAGAATGAATGAATATAAAACAGTCTTTGCTTATCTGCTTATCATTTGGAAGACAGAATAAGAACAGCTCAATAACACTACTACTAAGCAGAATATGTACCATAAAATAATCAGAATATAAAGGGTAAAGGTTTTTAAAATGGAAGGTTTAATAGGTCTGACTTCCACTGTAGGCAACAGCAGTTTAAAAATATGCATGTCTGTTCCCAATCTA
This sequence comes from Mandrillus leucophaeus, assembly GCF_000951045.1. Classification (NCBI taxonomy): domain Eukaryota; kingdom Metazoa; phylum Chordata; class Mammalia; order Primates; family Cercopithecidae; genus Mandrillus; species Mandrillus leucophaeus. Next base: position 27,117 of record NW_012101342.1, read on the forward strand.
TTAGACTTACTTCTCCTTAATTAAATTGAAATATAAGATTAGTTGGGTTTGGGGATCAGGGAATTAAGGAAGGCTTAATGAAGGAACTAGACCTAGAAAATACAGCATCTGAGCTGGACCTTGAAAGTGAGAAAAATAATGGAATGCACCTTTATTTATCTCTTTCTTAATTTAGCTGTGGTTTTACTAAGTAAATAAAATGAGTTTTGCGATTTTGCAGAAATATGCCTGCTGAACATTATTGACCTCATGATAATCTTCCAATACATTTTTAAGGCAAATATAACTTTATTTTTGGAGTGAGAAGGACCTTGGGCAACTAAATTAACTACCCTCTCACCTGTAAAATTCTAATTTGTAGAACTGTTGTAAAGATTAAAGGAAATAATGCAAGGGGTCTGGTGTATAGGCACCTAATAATGCTAGCTCTCACTTTTACTTCTTAATAACTGGAGAAGTTATATATTACTGAAAGTAAGCAGAATTGTGGAATGTTTAAAACTGTACACTCCGAAATCAGGCTGCACTGATCAGATGGCCTTAGAAGTCTGGGTCTGCCACCTCTTGCTTTTTGATCTTGGACAGGTAACTTAACATCACTTTGCCTGACTTCCTTCATTTGTCAATTGGAAATTATAATATATCCTAACTCAGAGGGCTGTTGTGAGGATTCCATCAGATAATTCATATTAACTGGTTAACACATAGTAGGTGTTCAATAAATAATTATTTATAATTTCAGTAATAATCATTAATAATTATATAAGTAGAATTGAAAGCAAACACTAATTATTAATATCCTTAAATCATAGGGTTATTGTCAGTCTAATAATCTATAGCATGTGATAGGCCAACACATGCCCAGTCAATGAATATATTATTCTTAAAAAAAAAAAAAAATCTCATCTACTCACATATACAGACCTGAAGTGCTATGTGAAGTGCTTCACTTGATGTTCTCATTGTATTTGACCATGTTTCTAGTGTTTGCTTTTGACTTTACTCATATTTTTATAATTCACTATTTATCTCTGATTTTCAAAAGTAGTGAGGGAAGTCAGTTCCAGGCGGTGATGGAAACCAAGGCCTCTGATCTCAAAACAGCTACGGAATATGAACCAAAAGGAAAAAACACCTTATTAGAAGAGAACGCCTTCAGGGGTCCTTAAGGCTAGAGTTTTGCTATTTTGAGCCAGGCAGGAAAAAAAGAGGTGCACATTGAGAAGTAGAAAAATTATTGCCCGTGAGAGGAATTTCCTGCTTGATTATTTCCTGTTAAACCTCATTATGTAAGTTTACTGATTGCTTTTTCTAAACTCAAATTTAGGTCCCAAGTATAAAAGATAAATTCTATTAAAATATGTACAGATTATACCCCTTTGTAGTAAAGTGGTTTCTTTCTACATGTTTATAATTATGTTCTGGCTTATGCAGAATAGTCTATATTTTGAACATTCTGGAACTGAGATTTATTTTGCCTAAATATGCATGAATAAGTATCCGGTCCACCTCAATAAGAAATGAGGTTTGTTGATTTGATTTCCCTTAGCCAGCTTGATAAACAGAAAGACTGTCACTGGAAGAATTCTGAAAGAAGATATTAAAACTACTGCACATATCTAAAGGTAACATGGCAAGGATCTGCCTGTTTGCTCAAGAAAGGGAAGACATTCATTGCTTAACCTCAGTGACTCAAATAGGCTTTAAGCTTATCTTATACATCCCAAGTTACCTTCCAGTAACTTGAACATATCTTCTTTTCAAGCCTTCCAAGTTCCACCCAAATTGAAAGGCAATGTTCTTGGTAGATGTTTTATTTTCCAGGATCGTTGGCTTTGTACACTCAGTAATCTCCACCACAGGTACCTTTCCCTCATCCATACACTCAAATATTACCTATCATTTAATCTAACCTCTTTCAAATGCAACTTGTTCTTCGAAACCTTTTCCAACATTTTCATTAAAAAAAAAAAAAAAAAAGCCCCTTCCTTTAAAGAGAGCCTCATGGGTCTTCATCACTACTTCTATGCAATATGCAATAAATATTTATTGTGTACCTATAATGTGCCAGAAGCTCACGCTAGGGATATGTCAGTGGGTTAAACAGTCAGAACTCCTTGTAAAGTGAATAAAGTTAAAATTGCTTGTTAGATAGTGGTAAATGGTAAGGAGAAAAGTGTAGAAGAGGAAGAGAAGAGGAAGTTGGAAGATAGACATATTACGCGGTTAGTGGAGGCCTGTCAGAGAAGGAGACTCAAGTCTGGAGGAAATGAAGAATAACAGACAAATATCTGAAAGAAGAACATTCAGCCAGAGGGAAGAGAAAATGAAAAGACTCTGGGTAAAGGTGTAAACATGAGGAAAATTAAGAGAAATCATAGAGGTGAAGAGTGGGGAGTGGGAAGAGGAGGAGCAGGGAGATTGTACATGTTTTTAATGGCTGAATTTTTCTCTGTGTTAAAAGTAAACCACTGAAGCCTTTGATTACCACAGAGGCATGGTCTAACTCATATTTTAGTAACAGAAGCAACAATGCAGCAGTGAGAAGGTAAAAGTTTTAGAAATATTCTAAAGGCATAACCTAGAGGATTTAATAATAGATTAGACAGCAGATGAGATAAAAAGTAGAGTAAATGTGACTCCACGGCCTGTGGCCCAAACAATCAGATAAAGGAGGTGCCTTATGGAAAGGAGGTGCTGCTTATTGAATAAGGAGTGGAAATAGAAAAGGTTATAGCAAAATCGTAAGTAATAGCGGGCATTTGGGTTTGGAGGTGCATATTTTGAGATTACTTCTCTGTTCTGCAGTCACTGGATTATACAAATTAGAATTTATGAGTATCTAGATGAACATTAAAGTAGTGAGATAGATTGTTCTTACTTATGAATGAATCTCAAAGGGCTGAACTCCAAAAGATGTGAAAGATGAGTAGGAATAAATGAAGAAGAATGAGAAGAGACCAGTGAAGGAGAAGGAAAGCAGAGGAATTTGTGTCCTAGAAGCCAAGCAAAGAACGTATCTAGGAGAAGGGAGTGATCAGCTATGCAAATGCTGCTGATAATCCAAATAGGTTAAATGACTATCAATCCCATGATTTAGCAAAGGGTATGTCACTGGTGACTTTAACTACAGCTACGTCAGTGGAGTAGTGTTGACAAAGGCCTGACAGAAACAGGTTCAAGTGTAAAGAAACTGAAATCAATGAATATAACTAACTCTTCTGAGAAGTTTACTGTAAAAAAAAGAGAAAGAAATGGGACAGTAACTGGAGGGTATGGTGAAGTCATACATATATGCATACAGATACATATATGTCTATATTTACTTTCAAATAAGAGTGAAATAGCAGCATTTTAATATGCTCATGTGAAAAAAATAATGCAAGAGAGAAAAGGGAAATTCCAGAAAAAATTGCTCTTGTCTAGACAAGAATGAATGAGATCTGGGACACAGTAGAGAGACTGCCCTTTGCTTGCCATATGGATGACTCATCTACAGAACAAGAGAGAGAACGCAGTATGTACATACAGAAGCAGGCAGGTGAATGTGGTCTTGAAAAACTGAGGAAATCATTTTTTGATTACTTCTTTTTACTTAGTTAAACAGAAAGCATATTCAGCTGCTTAGAGTGAGAATTATCTCCAGTTATCTAGATTCTTTCATTCAGTAACCTCTAGCTAAGGAATTTTTTTTTTAATATCCAAGTGGTTTTATTATGCAATCATGAATAGTGAGCATATTATGTTATTTTCAATTTCTGGAGAATTGAAAACTCGATCAAAATTTATTGAAAGAAGCAAGGAATAATTCTTAAATAAATAAAAGCAAAATGCGAAGAGTAGTTTATGAATTTAAATTTTTTTTTCCTGGTCTTCTCTCTGTTGGTGCCATTTTAACTCCCTATGTATGTTTTTCTTTCAATAAGGCATTCTAACTACCAGTTTCTAAGTTTTTAAGTTTCATTCTGAAATCGCTTAAGATGAAGATCATGTTTACTCTGGCAATTTTTTGTCATCGTGGTTCTTGGTTGCTTATTTTTAATTTAAAAAAGGGCAGACTCCAGGATGCCAGGATGATACCTCTGGACCCACTTGGGGTCTGGGGGACCTTGCCACCCTGAATGGAAGGACATAGGCCTGGTTGGTTTTTCCACCAGCCGATTAGAGACCCCAAGCGCTTTCAGCAAACTTAGGCAGTAAGCAGGGAGTGGCTACAGCAGGCTTTCAGTCAGACTCAGAGCTGTGCTGCCTTCAGATCTGACCCAGTGAAATTATACTGATGGTGGCCACAACGGTGCTTGTGTCACTCCAGTCCTCAGCATTAGGTGGCTAGAACAGAGGCAGAGACTCTGTATGTTTGGAAGAAAGGAAGAAAGCAAGAGTCTTTGCCTGGTAAGCCAGAGAATTCTCCCAGATCTCATTCAAGACTATCAAGGGGTTGCCTTTATGAGTCTGCAAGAACCACAGAGTTACTGGGTGTGGGGTCGCTCCTAAAACAGACATAACTTAGATCACAACACCCAAGTCCTTTCAAATATCTGGAAAACCTTCCCCAGAAGGATGAGTACAAATAAGCCCAGACAGTGAAGACTACAATAAATACCTAATCCTCCAATGCCCAGACACTGAAGAACATCTGCTAGCATCAACACCATCCAGGAAAACATAACCTCACCAAATGAACGCTAAACAAGCTTCCAGGGACAAATCCTGGAGAAACAGAGATATGTGACCTTTTAGACAGAGAATTCAAAATAGCTGGGTTGAGGAAACTCAAATTTCATGATAATACAGAGAAGAAATTCAAAATTCGATCAAACAGATTAAAATAATTAAAAAGAATTAAGCAGAAATTCTGGAGATGAAAAATGCAATTGGCATACTGAAGAATGCATCAAGGTCCTTTAAAGGCAGAATTAAGCAGAAGCAAGAACTAGTGAACTTGAAGACAGGCCATTTGAAAATACCTAGTCAGAAAAGGTGAAAGAAAAAAGAATAACAAAATGAAGCATGCCTACAGGATTTAGAAAATAGTCTCATAAGGGAAAATCTAATAATTATTGGCCTTAAAGAAGAGATAGATAAATAGAGGGAGCAAATTTATTCAACTGAATAATAACAGACAACTTCTGAAACCTACAGAAATACATCAATATCCAAATACAGGAAGAAAATAACCTTCACTAGAGGAAGACAGGAAAGAGAGAAAGAAGAGAGGGCTACCGAACAACCAGAAAAATAATAATAAAATGGCAGGAGTAGGTCCTTACTTTTCAATAATAACATTGAGGTAGTTGGACTAAAATCTCCAATCAAAAGATATAGAGTAACTGAATGGATGAAAAAAACAAGGCTCATTAATCTCTCTACAAGAAACACATTTCACCTACAAATACATACATAGACAGAAAATGAAGAGATGGAAAAAGATATTCCATGCCAATGGAAAACAAAAAAGGAGCAGAAGTTGCTGAACTTATATCAGACAAAATAAATTTCAAGACAAAAGCTGTAAGTAGAGAACAAAGAAGTTAATTATATAATGATACAGAAATCAGTTTATCAAGAGAAGATAACAGTTTTAAATATGTAAGTGCTCAACACTGGAGCACTCAGATATATAAAGCAAATATTATCAGAGCTAAAGAAGGAGATAGGCCCCAGGATGATAATAACTGGAGACTTCACACCCCATTTTCAGCATCTTGGACAGATCTTCCAGACAGAAAATCAACAAAGAAACATCAGACTTAATCTTTACTCTAGACCAAATGAATCTAATAGATATTTACAGGACATTTCATCCAAGAGATGCAGAATACACGTTCTTCTCAGTACATGGATTATTCTCAAGTATAAACCATATGTTAGTTCACAAAAAAGTATTAAAACATTCAAAAAAACTAAAATAACACTAAGTATCTTCTCTGACCACAATGGAATAAAACTAGAAATTAATAAGAACATGAATTTTGAAAACTATACAAATATAAAAAATTAATATGCTCCTGAATGACCAGTGGGTCAATGAAGAAATTAAGAAGAAAATTGAAATATTTCTTAAATTATGATGGAACACAACACACCAAAACCTATGGGATACAGCAAAAGTAGTGCTAAGATGGAAGTCCGATAGCTATTAAGTGCCTACATCAACAAAGGAAAAACTTCAACTATATAATCTATCAATGCATCTTGAACTAGAAAAGCAAGAGCAAATCAAACCCAAAATTAGTAGAAGAAAATAAATGATAAATATTGTAGCAGAAAGAAATAGAATTGAAAAAAATCCCAAAGTCAATTAAACAAAAAGTAGGTTATTTGAAAAGTTAAACTGAATTGACAAATCTTTAACCATACTAAGAAAAAAGAGAGAAGATACAAATTAATAAAATCAGAAATGAAAATGGAGCCATTGCTATTGGTACCACAGAAATTAAAAGGATCATTAGTGGCTACTATGAGCACCTCTATACCAATAAGCTGGAAAATCTAGAAGAAATAAATGAATTCCTAAACATACACAACCTACCAAGATTGAAACAGGACGAAATCCAAACCCTGAACAGACTGATGACAAATCATGAGATCTAAGCCATAATAAAAACCCTCCCCAAAAAGAAAAGCCTGGGACCAGATGGCTTCATCTGAATTCTGGTGATTTCTACCAAACATTTAAAGAACTAATAACAGTTCTACTCAAACTATTCCAAAAAAATAGAAGAGGAGAGAGTGCTCCCAAATTCAGTCTCTGAGGACATTATTACCCTGCTACCAAAACTTGGCAAAACCATATCAAAAAAAGAAAACTATAGGCCATTATCTCTGATAAATATTGATGCAAAAATGCTCAACAAAATACTAGTAAACCAAATTTAACAATACATTAGAAAGATCATTCATCATGACCAAGTGGTATTTATCTCTGGGATGCATGGATGGTTCAACATACACAAATCAATCAACATGATCTATCATATCAACAAAATGAAGGATAAAACCATAGTCCCATTTATAATAGCCAGAAATAAAATTAAATGCCTAGGAATTAATTTAACCAAGGTAGTGAAATAATTTTATAATGAAAACTATACAACACTAATGAAAGAAATTGAACAGGAAACCAAATAATGGAAAAATATTTCATGCTCATGGATTGATAGAATCAATATTGTTAAAATGTTCATACTACTCAAAGCAATATACAGGTTTAATGCAATCCCTATCAAAATAACAATGACATTCTTCATGGAAATAGAAAAAACAATCCTAAAATTTATATAGAACCACAAAAGACCCAGAATAGCCAAAGCTACCCTAAGCAAATAGAACAAAACTGGAGGAATCACATTACTTGATTTCAAATTTTACTACACAACTTTAGTAACAAAAATAGCATGGTACTGGCATAAAAACAGACACATGGACCAACAGAAAAGAATAGAGAACACAAAATCAAATCCACACCCCTACAGTAAACTCATTTTTGACAAGGATGTCAGAAACATACAATGGGGAAAAAGACAGACTTCAATAAATGGTGCTGGGAAAACTGGATATCTATGTGCAAAAGAATGAAACTAGACATTTGGCTCTCACCATACACAAAAATCAAATAAAGATGAACTAAAGACTTAAATCCAAGACTTCAAACTATGAAACTACTACCAGAAAACCTTGGGGAAACTCTCCAGGACACTGGTCTGGGAAAAAAATTTCTTGAGAAATACCCTACAAGCACAGGCAACCAAAGCAAAAATGGACAAATGGAATCACATCGATTTAAAAAGCTTCTTAATAGCAAAGAATACAATCAACAAGTGAAAAGACACCCCACAGAATGTGAGAACATATTTGAAAACTACCCATCTGACAAGGATTAATAACTGGAATATATAAGGAGCTCAAACAAGCCTGTAGGAAAAAAATCTAATAATCTGATAAAAAAAATTAGGCAAAAGATTTGCATAGACATTTCTCAAAAGAAGAAATAGAAACGGCAAACAAGAGTATCAAAAGGTGTTCAACATTATTGATCATCAGAGAAATGCAAATCAAAACTACAATGAGATATCATCTGACCCCACTTAAAATGACTTGTATCCAAAAGCCAGGCTGTAAAAAATGCTTGCAAGGTTGTGGAGAAAAGAGAACTCTTGTACACTGCTGGTGAAAATGTAACTTAGTTCAACCACTATGGAGAACAGTTTGGAGGCTTCTCAAAAAACTACAGTGACAATAACTTAATTGTATATTTTTAAATAACTTAAAGAATGTAATTAGATTGTTTGTAACTCAAAGGATAAATTCTTGAGGGGATGGATACCCCATTCTCCATGATGTGCTTACTTCACATTACGTGGCTGTGTAAAAATATCTCATGCATCTCGTAAATATATACACCTACTATGTACCCACAAACACTTTTTAAAATAGCAAAAAAAAATTTAAATAATAGAATCATAAAAAGTTTCCAACTGTACATTGGAAGGCCTATATCATTTTCAAAGACTTTCCTCTTTGAAGTTCTAAGTAAATGTGAGTAGAAATCCCTAACTTTGGAAGGTTTTGATTGAAATTTTCCCAAATCTCCTCTGCTTCCATAAAGGTACATTTCATTTTATTCTATCTTCAATGAGGATGTATATTTGGAGGTTATTACCTCTTTAGATAGCTTTCAAATATATAAAGACGGTATTTCCAAAAGAATATTTTAAAATTCTCTCATGCAGAAAATATAACAGTCTTCCAGTGTTCTAGATTGTGGCAATTTTTGAAGCTTTTAATGGATGAGAGGTTTTTGTGTTGCCCAGATTGGCCTCGAATGCGTAGTCTTGCCTCCTTATGCTCCAGGACAACTGGCCTGAGCCACCATGGCTCCCGAAGCTTTTAAACAAGACTATAAAGGTCAAATTATTCATCCCAGCTTGAACATTTACCTAAAATTTTAAAGACTAAAATTATTAGACTCTGAAATGTTCTATCATTGTTGGAGATGTTCTAACGTATTTTCAAAATTTCACTATAATTTCAACCTTCTCAATTTATATTTCTCTAGCCCAGATGTTTTAAAAATGCTCATTATAAATCTTTTAGAAAAATTATCTATTATATGCCTATCTAGTTAGATAACTCATTATATACTTGATCAAAACTCAGTCATTCAACCTCTTCATTTCTCCAAATCTCTTTTTATGACTCAGATCCCACTTATAATCCATAGACTTTATATATTTTACCTGGCCCTTGGATTATCTTTATTCCAGCAAAACTACTCAGTCATTTTTATTTTAAACAATTATTTGGTGAACCCTTCCATGCTATGTATACTTTTTGGTAGGTCAGCCCAATTTATTTATACTAGATGCCTAAGAATTTTGTTTCAGGAGAAAATTCAAGTTTTCTCCAATTAACTCTACCCCAGATTTGCAACGCAGATATGGATTCAAATTCGGGGTTATCCCAAGTATTTTCTAAAAAATAATAACAAATATGACCACTTATATAAAAGAAAAGAGAAAGAAACTAACAAACTAAGATGTGTTCTGGAATGACAGGAAGTTTAGCACATTAACTTTGCATTAATACTCAGCATAATGCCTAGCATAGAGAAACCTCCTCCTTTTTTTTAGGTAGGCACAAATACATCTAATCTATACCACAAATTGTGAATTTCAATTCAACAAATAATTACCATATATTTTATATGCATGAGATACTGTACTAGCCACTCAGCGTAGAAAGGAGAAAAATATACAGTCTCTGTAATCAGGGAATTTGAGATTTCATAGACATCTGAAACAGGGAGTTGACAACGTCAACATAGTACTATCAGTGTTATGATAAGATGAGTATATGGTTTTATGGGAGCATTTAAGAAACATACTTTAGTTCTTAAACTAGGGTCATGGAAGACAAGGAGGAATTTACAAGCAACATGAAAGGGATGGGTACTTTGGGACAAGAAATAGCATGTGCTAAAGCCTCAAGGCAAGAAAGAATATAAAGTTAGATAATTACAAATAGTTTTAAATGGCATACTTTAGCACACATGGAGAGTAATAACTAGAGCTAAATCCAGAGAGCAAGGTGACACCACTTCCAGAACTTCAAGAGCCATATAAGGGAATTTGGACTTACCTAAGAATTTTGAGGGTATATTTAAAATATTCCAGCTGAGAATGGAGATGACATAATATTTCAATCCTGAAAATATAAATCTTTTATGAAGAGCATAGAGTAAGTATGCCACATAAGAATGTGGAGAAAGTAGGTAATTGAGCATATTATATTGACTAATTCAGAGATGGGTTATATGCATGTGGACTGACTCATTATCTGAGTTGTGTTTTATGTTACTTGTATGTAACTTTTCAAAGTTAAGATGCAGAGTGAAAGAAATATCTGCAAGAGAGTATTAATAGTGAGATAAGACCTGGTGGGATGAGTGACAACACTGTTGGAAATATTATAAACTAGTGGCTGTGGAGATGAGAAGTTAAAATATGAGACTTTGTGATTAACTGGATGTGGGACTAAAATATGAATGATTCAGGGCAAGCTTTAGACTTGGTAAATAGTTGCTTCTTAGAGTATATTTTATCTTCAATAACTAACGCTTAAAGTCCTAGAGGGCAGAGACTTTTCCTTCCCATTGGCTGCATGCTGTACAGAACTCTCCTAGGTCAGATTTCAGTGAGTAGTTACGGACTAGCCATCTCAGGTTTAAGAGCAAGGATATATTTGAAATACTGCATGTATTGCTTTCTTTCCTCAGAATTTGTACAGTTCAATAGGGCTATCCTAGAGCAAAACTTTTAAAAATGAATATGCACATGAAAGGTTGGAGAGAATCCAGAATGTCACAAATGAATAGCATAAGCTTTCTTTGTCTATGATTGGAATTGAAGGAATGCAGAATGATTTTGGTTACCTTATCAATATGCATTATTATTTATTTTGATGTCCTCTAAAATCACTAAACATACAAATTTTGTTTTCTGCTTATTTACCTTGTTTGTGCAAACACTTTTTCATGTAATAGCAAAAAGATTAGTAAATGATTCTAATGATTCTTCAATATAAGCAATATTTACTAGAAAAATTACCGGCATACATGAGAAATGTGAATTACTTATTTTAATATAATGTGACTATTTAGAGTGAGCTCTAAATTACTAGAGGGCAGCTTTGAGCAGATGTTTGAGAATACGGTGTTCAGAACAACATATGATGTACCACAGAGAAGTTGGTACAAGAGAAGCTGCCTTAACTGACCACACTGAATCAACCTGCAAGATAAATTTTGCTCTCTAGTCTTTAAGTAAATTATACTCACTAAAGCCTGTGACAGCACAAATGCTTGTGGTCAACATACACATTTCTAATATGCCCACACCCTTTTGTTTCTGTAACTTGAGATGTTTATTTATTGAGTCAATTATATTTCTTACCACACATTGATGTTATTTCTTGTCTTAAAAAATTTGATTTGTCCACTATAGATTAATATGGTTACTAATATTTTAAAGAGATTTAGTTAATAATCATTTGTAAAGAATCTTGAAAATTATTTTGAGATTCATGGAAACAAAAGAATGTAGTCTCTGTAGAAGAGATGGTTGACACACCAAATATTGATTTGTTCTCTTTTTACAGGAAAAGAGCTGAAGCAATACATATGACTTCACAGATGGAGACCACACTCTTCAGCCTTCTTACAACCAACCTGTCTGTTTGAATCCATTCTCTTCAGGGGAACGAGAACAAAATTTACGTGTGCAGCTTCCAGGTCAGTTACAGTTTATAATAAAAGTGAAACCTCTTGTCCTGGACTACTGCTTTCTTTAGACTGGAAAGCGGATTTTAGCAATGATATAATTTTGGTCATGACAATAAGGGCAATGTCTTATTAGTTGATAGAAAGCAAGATTGAGAAAACCACCCTCCCTAGAAGTTCTCATGAGGCAGGGCTACCCTGTTAATTACACTGTTTCCTGATGGAGAAATGCATTTCTATCTTATTTAAGCCATTGATTGTATTTTGGGATTTTCTTCATTACAGCAACTTAGCCTCTATCCAAAAAGACCATTTCTTATCCATCAATTCCACTCATAGAAATATAACCTAAATAAATAATCTTATATTGAAAAGGATAGTGCTCATGCATACTTTTTTCTTTCTTTGTCCCAAAGGAAAAATAAAGAAACATTCATAAATTAAAAACGAATAAAAGTTTGTAATTTTGTAGAAGGGCCTACTCCACACACAAGTGTGACTGTCACAGCTTTGAATTCTTAAGGAAATTTGAGAGATTTTTATCATGTCCTAGATATAGGACATAAGTTATCTCTTTATATGTGCAATTATCCTAAGAAATTTTCCAATTTTATCAATAAGGGATGTTGACAAATGAGCATACCCTGAGGAAAGGTACCAGGAATCATTCTATGCAGAAAAAAAAGAAGAAAGAACAGGAAATATTTAAAGAAGAAATTATGTATGACTTGATACATTTATCTAATTGTTTCAGAGCCACCCGGTATAATATAAATTAGACTACAAATCAGGGACAGAGTTAGGGTCAGTCACTGGAAGCTAAAACAAACCAAAACATAACTCACAAATTTCACCTCTACAAAAGGAATATTTGTATTCCTCAGAAGAATGAAGAGCCAATTATCAATGATGTCCAAAGGAAGCTGAAATAATGTTCAGCTAGAGAATGGCATCTTAGGTTCCTTTTAATCCTGAAAATTCATAAATCTTTGCTGATATTCTAGGCAGTTTTTCTTTATCAATACAAGTTACTAAAACTTTGCCTAATTTGAAAATCTTGAATATCGGTTTTTGTTTATGTAATTGTTGTGACTTCCTTTGTATAGCAAGAGCACAAATTCGGGAAGAGACTGCTTACTTCCAAATCCTAGACCTAACATTAGAAAAAGTTACTTGTGCTCTGTAATACTTAATTTTCTTATTTCTTTTTTTGGGAGGGGTGGGCGGAGTTTCACTCTTGCTGCCCAAGCTGAAGTGCAGTGGCGCGATCTCAGTTCACTGCAACCTCCTCCTCCTGGGTACAAGCGATTCTCTTGCCTTAACCTCCCGAGTAGCTGGGATTATAGGCGCGCACCATCACGCCCGGCTAGTTTTTTGTATTTTTAGTAGAAACTAGGTTTCACCATGTTAGCCAGAATGGTCTCAATCTCCTGATCTTGTGATTCACCTGCCTCGGCCTCCCAAAGTGCTGGGATTACAGGCATGAGCCATTTCACCTGGTGGGTTTTCTTATTTCTAAATTACGTTTGATGATAGTGTCTAGTGCCCAGGCTTTTATGAATATTAAATAAGACAATTCAACTGCTAAACACAATTTTATTTTAAAATATCAAAATGTGAGGTATTATTATATCCTCCTTAATTAAATTTCACTTTGTGTAATTTGCTTTTACATTATGGCATCATTTAAGTAGTCTGTTTGTAAAACAGCTACTCATTTTTTATCATTCACCAAATCACTATTAAAATTATCTTCATAATTATAATCAGAATCAACATTAAGAAAATTTAAATTGTATTAAGAATTCAATATCTCACATCCCTCAGATGGTATTTTTTAATTCTTAATTTTTAAATTTGACAGATAATATTGTATGTATTTATCATATACAACATGATGTCTTGAAGTATCCATAAGTTTCTCTTGGTCTACATTTTCACCAGCTGTTCCATTATTAGTCTTTTTAAATTTGGCTGTTCTGTAATGATAGGTCACTATGGTTATAATTTGCATTTCTCTGAATGCAGTAATAATGAAGTGGAGAATCTATATATGTTTGTCATTTTAATATTATTTAATTTTGAAGAATCTGTGGGCTTTTGCCCATAATATCTATTGAATTTTCTGGGATTTTTTATATATATGTGAAAGTTTATTATTTAGTCTATTAAAAGCCTCTTACCGTATGTGCATTGCAAATAGCTTTTCCCAATCGGTGACTTACTTTTTTCACTCTGGTATAAACAAAGATTCCTAATTTTATTTTATTTTTGTAGAAATTTAAGTGGTACACTGCAGTTTTGTTACATGGATATGTATAATAGTGACGTCTGGTCTTTTAGTGTAACCATTAACCAAATAATGTACATTTTTTCCCGTTAAGCAATTTCTCATCCTTCACCACCCTTCTCAGTCTCCAGTGTCTCTTTTTATACATTTCATGTCCATATGTACACATTATTTAGCTTCCACTTGTCAATGAGAACATGCAGTATCTGGTTTTCGGTTTCTGAGTTGTTCCACTTAAGATAAAGGCCTCAGTTTCATCTATGTTGCTGCAAAATACATGATTTCATTTATTTCATTCTTTTTTATGGCTGAATAGTATTCCATGTTATATATATTTAATTTTGAAGAATCTGTGAGCTTTTGCCCATTTATCTATTGAATTTTCTGGGATTTTTAAAATAACATATATATACACACAGATATATACATATATGTGTGCATGTGTGTATCTACATATATACATTTTATATATATACACCCCATTTTATTCATCTATCGATGATAGAGATTAATTACATATTTTTGCTATTGTGAATAATGCTGCAATAAACATACAAATGCAGGTGTATTTTTGATATAATAATTTGTTTTCCTTTGGGTAGATACCCAGTAGTGGGATTGCTGGATCAAATGGTACTTCTATTTTTAGTTCTTTGAGAAATCTCCATTCTGTTCTCCAAACAGGTTGTATTAATTTACCTTTCTACCAACAGTGTATAAGCATTCTCTTTCCTTCACATCCTCACAAACATCTATTTTTTTTTACTTTTTAATAATAGTCATTCTGACTAGGGTAAAGTGATGTCTCATTGTGGTTTAGATTTGCATTTCGCTGGTGATAAGAGAAATGATGTTGAACATTTATTTATATGCTTATTGGCCATTTGTATGTCTTCTTTTGAAAAATGTCTATTCATGTCACTGGCTCACTTTGTAATGGGATTATTTTGTTGTTGCTGTTGAGTTGTTTGAGTTCCTTGTAAATTTTGGGTATTAGTCTTCTGTCATGTGCATAGCTCGCAAATACTTTTTTCCATTCCATAGGTGGTTGTTTACTCTGTTATTTTGGTTGCTGTGCACAAGCTCTTTTGCTACTACAACCAGCATTTTAGAAAGCCACTATACTAAGGCTATTTATAACCAAAAAAACTTACGCAGTCTTTAACACTGAATGTACCCAGAAGCAAAGCCATATGGCCCTACTCAACATACATCATTGTTGTATTCTCGGGGAAAAAAGCCCCACCCCAACAAAATAAATTCAAAACTAAATAGAACTATTTCTCAAAATGCAAAAAATCATCAGAGTAATACGGGAAATATGAAAAAACAAGTTATTATGACACTCCCAGTGCACCACAAATTGCCCAGACCAATGTTCTGGATATTTTTCCAATGTTTTCTTGTAGTAATTTCATAGTTTGGGGCCTTAGATTTAAGTCCTTAATCCATTTTGAGTTAATTTATATGGTGAGAGGTAAGGATCTAGTTTCATTCCTCTGCATATAGATATCCAGTTTTCCCAGAACCATTTATTGAAGAGACTGTCTTCCCTCCAGTATATGTTATTGGTACCTTTATTGAAAATGAGTTCACTGTTGGTGTGTAGATTTATTTCTGGGCTCTTAAAACTCATCCTTTGGTCTATGTGTCTCTTTTTATGCCGATACCATGCTATTTTTGTTACTACAGTTGTGTAGCAAAATTTGAAGTCAGGTAATGTGATTCTCCCAGTTTTGTTCTATTTGCTTAGGGTAGTGGGTGTTTTGTGGTTCCATATAAATTTTCGAATTGTATTTTCTACTTCTATGAAGAATGTCATTGGTATTTTGAGCACTGAACCTATATGTTGCTTTCAGTAGTATGGACATTTTAACAATATTGATTCTTCCAATCAATGAACATGAAATATTTTTCCATTTTTTGGGTTCCTCTTCAGTTACATTTATTAGTGTTTTATAGTTTTAATTATAAAGATCTTTTACTTCTTTGGTTAAATTAATTCCTACGTATTTAATTTTCTTTTTGGTCAGTATAATGGGACTATTTTAATTTTTTTTATATTTTTCACTGTTAGTATATGGAAATGCTACTGATTTTTGTATGTTGATTTTGTTTCCTGTAACTCTACTGAATTTGTTGATCAGTTTTAGTAGTTTTCTTCTGGAGTCCTTAGGTTTTTCCAAATGTAAGATTGTATCCTAAGCAAATAAGAAAAATTTGACAATTTGGATGCCTTTTATATCTTTCTCTTGTCTGATCACTCTAGCAAAGACTTCCAGTATGATGTTAAATAACAGTGGTGACAGTGGGCATCCTTGTCATGCTCTAGATCCTATAGGAAAGGATTTCAGTTTTTACCCGTTCCGTATGACACTAGATGTGTGTCTGTCATATGTCGCTTTTATTATGTTGAGGTATGTTCCTTCTATTCCCAGTTTTTTGAGGGCCTTAACATTAAGGGATATTGAATTTTATAAAATGATTTTTCAGTACTAATTGAAATTATCAGATGCTTTTTATCCTTCATTCTCTTGATGTATTACATTGATTGACTTGCATATGTTGAATCATACTTGCATCCCAGGGATAAATACTACTTGGTCATGAAGGATGATCTTTCTAATGTATTGTTGAATTTGGTTTTCTAGTATTTTGTTGATGATCTTTGCATCAATATTTATAAGAGATACTGACTTAAAGGTTTTATTTTTTATTAATGTGTTGTTATACGGTTTTGGCATTAGGGGAATATTGGCCTCATAGTATGAATTTGGAAGTATTCTCTCCTCCTTTATTTTCTAGAATAGTTTGAGTAGGATTGATATTACTTCTTCTTTAAATGTTTGGCAGAATTCAGCAGTGAAGCCATCAGGTCCTGGGCTTTTGTTTACTGGGAGATTTTTATTATGCTTCGATCTTGTTGCTTATTACTAGTCTGTTCAGATTTTGGATTTCTTCCTTATTGAATCTTGGTAGGTTGTCTGTGTCTAGGAATTCATTTGTTGCATCTAGATTTTCCAATTTGTTGGTATGTAGTTGCTCATAGTAGCCACTAATGATCCTTTTAACTTCTGTAACACCAGTTGTAATGTCTCCATTTTCACTTCTAATTTTACTTACTTGTATCTTCTCTCTTTTTCTATTAGTCTGGTTAAATATTTGTCCATTTACTTTAACTTTTTAAAAAGGCTACTTTTTGTTTTGTTGACTTTTGTGCTATTTTTCATTTCAGTTTCACCTATTTCTTCTCTAATTTTTATTATTTATTTTCTTCAACCAGTTTTGGGTTTGATTTGCTCTTGCTTTTCTAGTTCTTTAAGATGCATCATTAGATTGTATATTTGAAGTTTTTTCTATTTTTGGATGTAGGCACTTAGGGCTGTCAACTTTCATCTCAGTACTGCTTTTGCTGTGTCCCATAGGTTTTCATATGTTGTGTTTTCATTATCATTTGTCTCAAGAAATCTTCTAATTTTTCTCTTAATTTCTTCATTGATCCACTGGTTATTCAGCAGCACAATTTTTAATTTTCATGTATTCATATAGTTTTCAAATTCTTCTTGTTATTAATATCTAGTTTTATTCCTTTGTGGTCAGAAAATATGCTTGATATTATTTCAGTTTTTTTGGAAATATTTAAGACTTGTTTTGTGACCTAACACATGGTCTATCCTTGAGAATAATTAATATGCTGAGGAGAAAAATGTGTGTTCTGCAACCATTGGATGAAATGTTCTGTAAATATCTATTAGATCCATTTTGTCTCTGGTACAGATTATGTGAGATATTTCTTTGTTGATTTTCTGTTCAGTAGATCTGTCCAACACTGAAAGTGGGGTGTTGAAGTCTCCAGTTATTATTGTATTGAGGTCTTTGTCTCTCTTTAGCTCTAATAATATTTGCTTTATATATCTCAATTCTCCAAATGTTGGGGTACATATATATTTAAAACTGTTATATCCTCTTGCTGAAATCATCCCTTTATCATTATATAGTGACCCTCTTTGTCTCTTATAGTTTTAATCTTGAAATCTATTTTGCCAGATATAAGTATCACAACTCTTGATCTTTTTTGGTGTACATTGGCATTAAATACGTTTTTTCATCCCTTTCCTTTCAGTCTATGTGTGTCTTTATAGGTGACATGTGTTTCTCATAGGCAACAGATCAATGAGTCTTATTTTCCCATTCATTCAGCTAGTGTATGTTTTTTGATTGGAGAGTTTAGCGCATTTACATTCAATGTTATTCTTGATCAGTAATGACTTACTCCTGCCATTTGGTTATTCGTTTTCTACTTTTGTCATCATCTCTTCCTTCTTCCTTTCATTCCTGTTTCCCGCTAGTGAAATTGCTATTGAATTTTGCTGAGTCTTGATGTGATTGTATTGTTTAAAACCTTTCTTAGTCATACTCTTTAAGGTCTAAACATGTTGGTGTTTCCATAATCCAATATTTCAGATTTCTGGACTCTCTCTGTCATTTCATTTTTTTATTTGCACATTGTTCACTCTTTGCTGGAGATTATCTCTTCCTTCTGTAGGCATAGCATACATGCAAAGAATATATAGCATACTATGGAAGGCCAGTTTAAAAAATCACCACTAAAATCTCACCTCTTGTTTTCCAACCTCTTCTACAGCTACAGGCACATTGTGTCCATATAATGCAGGTGACATTTTTGTTAAATGTTTTATCACAACGTTGTATGGCTCTGCAGATTTTCTGCTTCCCATAGTAGTTTATTCTTCCACCAGTCACCTCACAACTAAGTCTGTGCTTATATTATCACAACGTTCACTTCAAGATACAAATTCTACATGAATTAAAGTGACATAAACTCCTAAAAAATATCTCACTCTCAGTAGCTTTATACAAAAAACCTTCATATTTAGTTACATAACAATTAAATGCCAATATTCACAAGATGTTTAGGGACTCAGGTGCCTTTTACCTTATAGCAATGGCTTTACCCTTTTCCATGTATTCGGAGTCTTCTACGTTTAGTGAGTGAGTGGGGAAAGACGAGATGAATGACATGAAGCCTTCTATGAGACAGATCGAGAAGTATGATTTTTTACTCTTAGACACCTTTCATTGACCCTAACTCTGTTAAAAGGCTGCACATAATGCAAAGGGAGGCTGAGCATTGTAGTTAAGCTGAATGCTCAACAATAAAGGGAAATAAAATTATTTTTGATTAAAGATATTTTAGGTTCTGGTACAAAAATGTGGAGAATAATATGCAATAGTTAATGGGAATGTGAAAGAGCAGTGAAGAGGAGGAGAACATGTTGAAAGATGAATAGAAGCAATAAATGAAAAAGAGAAGTGAGGAATGAGAATTAGTTATTTAGTCTTTACAACAATGAATTAAGATATATTGCATTTTATACCTTTACAGATAGAACACAACAGGCTTTAATAGCCTGTATAAATTATCTAAATTCACACCACAATTTCACTCGATTATTCTTATATGCAACTTCATGTATATCTAAAGAGTAAGCCTATGATCTTTTCTCTAGAATGAAAATTGATGCATATAGAAACACACCCATCAACCTCTAGTGGTATGTTTTATGTTCTATAAAGCCAAATTATATATGACACTATATTTTGAACCTTATTATCCTACCTGTATATTTATTTATGAGAGATATGGCCAGGTATACCATGCATAACAGTTGTTAATTTATTTAGTAAGAAGTATGATTAATTACTTTTACTTGAATACAAACTGGTGATGGTATATCACAAATAATCAAGACTTTCATTAAATATGCAAAATAAGAAAATCTTTTCAAAATGGAAAGCTTTATTCTTTAAGTTTACAAATAAAGATATTTTATTTGATTAAAATATATTTAATCAACAATAATATTATTTCCCTTTATTGTTGAACAATCAGCTTAACTACAATTCTCAACCTCCCTTTGCATTATGTGCAGCCTTTTAACAGAGTTGGGGTCAATGTTATTACATTGATCATTGAACAAAACACACAGCATTTTATTTAATTATCACCATTTGTCTCCAAAAGCAAATATTTACAAACTACATGAATTCCTCAGACACTCTATAGCTTTATTTCCAGAAATGAGAAAGAAAGCATCAGGCTAATGGCTTTTGTTCAAATGATACAAATGTATGAATAACTATAAATGACTGGTTATTATTATTACACTGTAACAGAAATAAATGAATTCTCTTTATTTAAAACAACTGTTTTTCTCTAACTGAAATTTTCACTGGAAACCATGGGAGATCTGAATATAAAGCAAACTGTTTTTGTTTTAAAATATTCCCAAGCAACCATGTAAACAAGGCTTTTATGTTGATTGTGTATATTATTGTTCTAACTAAAATTTCAAGCCTCTTAATGGGTTATTAATTTTGCCATGTAAACATTTTCTACACATTTTGGTATTTGGAGAGAAACCATCCCTCAAGCAACATTATTTGAAGCGGTTTTTCATTAGTCTTATTGTTCTGGAAAGCAGAAACTATTGTATTCCTAAGATAGGTTCACCCTCTTTATATGCATAATTCTGAAAATACCTGAAAGGCTGCATTTTAAACTAAGGTCATTATACAAATAAGAAAAATATTTATTTAAGAAGGTTTATGAAGTTAATTATTAAAGTTTATAAAAAACAATTTAATTGCATGTATGCTATCAATAATAAATACTGTGAAAGTATTTGTTTAAAATGTGGTCATGCCAGCCACCTATACTCCTGTAAGAGTAAGAAACATATGTAAATCAGTACAGTTTTGATCATTTTCTACCATAGCCCCAGGTTCCTTTCAGAAACCTATGCTAGATTGTTCACATTCCACAGGGAGAAACAGTAGATTTTTCATTTGTTGGAATTATGTTTCTTATTCTAAAAGCAGAGAATTCTTATTTCCTTACTTCAAATGATCAAACTCCATGGTTAAGGAGTCTTTATTCATTATCTTTTCATAGTTTCTTCTATTTCATTTCTTGTTAGCTATGGCAGATGCTGGGTAAGATGGAAATTTAAGGAACAGGAATTCTTCTCTGATGGAATGTTTTACACATTGCTGTAAAAGTTGTCATTGAAGCCGTGTTGTAGTTGCTTCTCCTTTATTATTGTGTTGGTGTAAATGAAAGGATTTATTAAAAACTAAATTATTTTTTGATGGAAACAACTTCTATCACTCTACATCTTCATCAACTATTTAACAATATGTTATTTTGTTTTGACTCCCTCAACTACACTAACAAACTCTCATCTCTGTTGAGGTACAATTTTGCTCTTTAAATCTTTCTTGCTCAGATATATTAGGGTATGATTATAAATAATTTAAAATTTAAGGGGATCTCAGAGATGTTCTAGTTCACTGTTCCTGTTGTACAGATGATGATATAAAAAAATCTTAAAGAAGTATGTGACTCATTTAAGAGTAATCCACTTTTTAAAGTCAAAGGAAGCCCTAGAACAGAGACCTTGTGATTTGAATTTTGTGATTTAACTATTACTTTCTGACTACTCAGTATCCTTTACCTGATCAGGTAAATAAAGATATTCAAAAGTTAATTTTCTATCTATAATTGATTCTGCCTGAGACACAAGAAGAGCTGTTTGAGTTCAACAATCATAATGGAAAGCAACAGCGATAAGAGTATGCCTTCATCAGTTACTGCTAATTTTTCATCTTTTTGAGATTTCCATCTGTTTATTCTCACTGTTATTGCCATATTTGGAAACTGGGAATATACAGATAAATTATAGAGAACACCTTTATCATGTCTCCTGAGCAGTGTTCAAACAGGTTGGCATTTTCAAAAGAAGCTCTACCTAGATGACAGAACAAGAATAGCAATATCAAAAACAGTCCCCTTGTAATTAAAGGCAGACAACTTCCTAAAATATCAAAATTCTCTCAGGATAAATGCTTTTCTGTGTGTGAGAGGGATGTAATCTTGAACAAAACCAGAAATGAGGACGTTGGACAGTGAGAGCATCACAGGCCTGTGTAATGAGAACTCCTTCCAGACTTCTGTAGCATTTAAATAAGGAGACTGGGTTTTGGTAGGGTGAGATTACTTGTAATTTTATCACTACCCATGCCCCGGTTTCTTTTGAGACAGAAAAAATGTGAGAAGGGGGCTTTCTTAAATATCTCAGTAGATGTTAGATAAGCCATGCTTCTGGCTTTACAATACTCACTCTGACTGTCCATCCTTCTAGCTTCCAGACTACCCAGCCCTGTGCCTTCCTTCCACTTAGATTCAGTTTCCTATCTAAGGATTGGTCTGCTTTACAGCTGAATTGCTGCTTTAAAAAGCAGATCTGCTCAGCAATTGAAAAAAGTCTTTCTACATAAAAGCCAATCCATGCAATTGAAATAAGTGACTGTCACCCAAGATGTGCTGATATATCAATTTAAATATGCAAGAAACATGAAAAAGCAATGAAACATAATGCCACCAAAGGAAAATAATAATTCTCTAGTAGGAAATCACAAAAACAAAATCTATAAAATGTCTAAAAGGGAATTCAAAATAATAATATTGAAGAACTCAGCCAGATACAAGATAACACAGATAAACAATTGGAAAATTAGAAAATAATTTATAATCTGAATGATAAATTGTTAGATATCATAAAAAAGAAAAACAGAAATCCTGATGTGAAGAATTCAATGAATGATATAAAAATACAATCAAAATCTTCAACAATAAACTTCATCAAGCAGAATAAAGAATTTCTGACTTGAAGACAGGTCTTTTGACATGTCATAGACAAAAGAAGAAAAAAGAAGTCAAAAAGAATGAAGAAAGCTTATGTGACATATGGGACACCATAAAGTAGCCAAATATTCAAATTGCTGGAATTGTAGAGAAAAAGAGATGGACAACTTATGTAACAAAATGATAGGTTAAAATTTCTCAAGTCTTGAACAAAATATACACATCCATTTATAAGAAGCATCCATATACAGGAAGACACCCAGATACAGAAAATGCAACAAATATTCCCAAGTAGATTCAATTCTAAAAGATCATGTTTAAGGTATAGTCAAACCATCAAAACAGCAAGAAAAAGCATCATCAAATATAAGGAAACCATTGGAGATCTAGATATCCAAATCCAAGAAGCTCAAAGGACTCCTGGGAAATTTATTGCAAAAAGATCTTCACCAAGACATATACTCATCAGCCTATGTAAAATCAACATGATGGAAAGAATCCTAAGAGCGGTAAGACAAAAGCATCAAATAAACCATAAAGGAAAACCTATCAGACTAAGAACAGACTTCTCCACAGAAACCTTACAAGCCAGAAGAGATTGGGGTCCTAATTTCAACCTCCTTAAGCAGAACAACTGTCAGTAAAGAATTTTGTTTCCCATAAAACTAAGCTTCATAAATGAGAAATAAAGTCATTTTCAGACAAACAAATGCTGAGGGAATTTTTCACTACCAAACCAGCACTAAAAGAAATACTAAAAGAAGTTCTAAACATTAAAACAAAAACCCAATGTTCAGCAAAATAGGATGTCTTCAAAGTTTAAAACTCACAGGGCCTATAAAACAACACAATGAAAAGAAACTATCTATGTAACAATTAACACGATGAGGAAAACAGTACTTCACATTTCAATATTAACATTGAATGTAAATGGCCTAAATGTTCCACTTAAAAGATACAGAATGGCAGAATGGATTTAAAAAATAACAATCCAAATGCCTTCTGCCTTCAAGAGGCTCACCTAACACAGAGGGATCTATATAAACTCAAAGTAAAAAGGTAGGAAAAGGTATTCTATGCAAATGAAATCCAAAAGCAAGCAGGAGCAGCTGTTCTCATGTAAGACCAAACAGATTTCAAAGCAGCAAAAGTTTAAAAAAAGACAAAGATTATTACTACATATGTGATAAAAGGATAAATTCAATAAGCAGATATTATAATCCTAAATATGTATGCACCAAACACTGGAGCTCCTAAATTCATAAAACAATTACTACTACATCTAAGTAATGAAACAGCAAAACAATAATGATAAGAGACTTGGATATACCACTGACAGCGCTAGACAAATCTTTGAGACAGAAAGACAACAGAGAAACAATAAATGTAAAGGATACACTAGAACTAATGGGCTTAACAGATATTTATAGAACATTCTACTCAAGATCTGCAGAATACACATTCACCTCATCTTCACATGAGCCTTCTCCAAGGCTGATCATATAATAGGTCACAAAACAAGTGTGAATACATTTTTAAAAATGGAAATTATATCAAATATCTTCTCAGGCCACAACAGAATAAAACTAAAAATCGACTCCACAAAAAACTGTAATGGTCTGATTGGTTCACTTTGCTTACTGCCTAGATAGAGCTGATTTATCAAAAGAGAACTGCAATGGTGAAAGAGTAATTCATGCAGAGCTGGCCATATAGGAGACTGGAGTTTTATTATTACTCAAATCAGTCTCCCTGAGCATTCAGGAATCAGACTTTTTAAAGATAATTTGGTGGGTAGGGGCTTGGAAAATGGGAAGTGTTGATAGGTCAGGTTGGAGATGGAATCATAGGAGATCAAAATTAGGTTTTCTAAATGTCCTCTGTACCTGGGTGCATTGGCAGAACTGGTTGGGCCAGATTACTGGTCTGGGTGGTGTTGACTGATCTATGGAGTTCAGGGTCTGCAAAATATCTCAAGCACTGATCTTAGGTTTTACAGTAGTGGTGTTATCCTAGGAGCAATTTGGAGAGGTTCAGACTCTTGGAGCCAGAGGCTGCATGACCCCTAAATTATAATTTTTAATCTTGTAGCTAATTTATTAGTCCTGCAAATGCAGGCTGGATCCCAGGCAAGAAAGGGTTGTTATCAATTTTGTTTCAGAGTCAAACCATGAACTGAATTCCTTCCCAAAGTTAGTTCAGCCTATGCCTAAGAATGAACAAGGACAGCTTAACGGTTAGAAACAAGATAGAGTCAGTAAGTTCTTATTTATTTCCCTGTCATAATTTCCTCAGTTTAATTTTGCAAAGGCAGTTTCAGAACCCTCAAAACTATACAAATACATGGAAATTAAATAATCTTCTTCTGAATGATATCTGGTTAACAAAGAAGTCAAGATAAAACTTTAAAAATTCTTTGAATTGAATGATAATGTGCAAAAATCACAAGCATTCTTATACACCAGTAACAGACAAACAGAGAGCCAAATCAGGAATGAACTTCCATTCACAATTGCTTCAAAGAGAATAAAATACCTAGGAATCCAACTTACAAGGGATGT
>NW_012101342.1:54220-88790 GCF_000951045.1 Mandrillus leucophaeus
TCCCTTCATCTTACAGATAGTATATTTATGCTTAATAAAAAAATAAAGAAAATAGAAGCTATCAAAGAGGGCTCTTTACCTTGCCACTACCAAATTGAGAGTTGTATTAGCATCTTCCTTGTTGCTGTTCTTACCCTGTTACAGTGAAAATGGTGCCCTCCTTCTATGATATCGAAGTGCTCACTTGTGTTTCAGGATGCTTCAGCTTTCTTACCTTTTCCTAGATTTCCTTCAGTAGTTTTTCCTCCTTTCAAGACTGTTATCACCTTTTTTTCCCCTGTATTGGTTATTTTCATTAATCCTGAAAACACGTGCTAGTACTTTCCATCTTGAAAAGAAAAGCAAATGCAAAATATAGAGAGTTGAAATTAGTATTCCTACAGGGGCCTGCTCCACTTCTATACTTTCCATTCAGAAAGGGAATTGGTAAGCTGATGAGTCTATTCTAGAGAAACTCCCCAATTTTGGCTAAACTGGAAAGGGGGCACCATAAATTCCGGTTTCTTATTGTAGTGGTCTGCCTGTCCTGTGATAATGTGTAAGTTCCATACAAAGTAAAGGAAATATTTGGTAGTTTTTTATTTACATGAGGCAGACAGAAGCATCAGTCTCAGTGTCCATTCTTAATATGAAGCCTATCCTCATGTCATGGGCTATACTAGAACGCTCATAGCAGGGCCTTTATGGGCTGCTTCCTCGTATTCCCAACTGTGACTCATACCAGGTCTGACAGGTAAAGTGGAAGTACCTAGCTTTTTCAGGCAGAGTGAGTCTAGTGAAACTATTTCTCTGAATACTGCTTGTGTTTATTTACTATTTCATATTCATCTTTCTATCTTAAGCAACTGGAGTATGCTAGCACGTAGTAAGAACTCAGCTATATTTTTGGATGAATAAACCCTTCAGAGGAAGGTTAATCATATGCATTTTATGAAAAAAAAATTGCTCATTAAGATGTCCTCTTACTGTCTAAAATTAAATATTTGCAAACCTACATAATCTGAAATAGTGAATTATATGTATTTGTTTGATAAGAGAACATGGAAAATAATAATGAAAATTATCATGGGTAAATATACTACTGTCCCATTGTGCTAAAGAGAAATTATCATAGAACTAAGTAGATAAGTATTTTATTTAAGTTAGTACCATTTTTGGATACTGCTCAATGGTCCTTTAATATATCAGTATTTTAAGATAATCTGTTTCTAACTGTTCAGAATAAAAGTATATCTGACCTTCACAAAAATCACTTTGAAATAAATAAAACAACAATGAAAACTGTAATGTATTATTTTTGGTAACATTTTACTTAAGTTGGATTAGTGTTTTGATTGGTCTCGTAAGTATCCATCTATATTGAGCCCACTTTTACTTAACATTATTATTCTGTCAAATGATATAAATTATTTACTGAGCTTAATAGTTTTATTTTTGACAAACAAGAAAACTAACTGATTTTGGAAAATAAACTAAAACAGGTATGGTTAGTGACTTTACAGCATGAAGACTGAAAATGTAAGAAATGGGACCATTACATTATAGAGATTTGAAATAATATTTTTCCTTCTTGGTTCCTTGAATTAAGTAATTATATAAAGAGACTACATTTTATATAGTAGATACATTTGTGGAATTCTAAACAAAAATATAAAACTATTGTTTAATCAGTAGTGTCAATATATTGTCCTTTTAATTCTGATTTAAAGTATTTGTAAGTCCCAACAGTGACCATCTATCATCTGCTATGTCAAGTTTCAGCTTCCTTACCCCTATTCCAACTTGAATCGTATTTCTGATGGGTGTTGCTGTTAGCCTACTGTGACTATTACTGCAGTCATCATTGATCAGCAAGGACTATTTTATCCATGGAAAGCTAATCAGAACCTTAAATTGTAATTATTTAACTTGGTGCCAAAGTGAGCCTCAACCATTCTCTTGTAATGAAGCTGGCCAGAAAGAATAATGGCAACATATAGGGGGAAGTAGAGAATTGAAGATTGAGTCTAGCTTGTCTCAAATTCTTTGGTTCCAGTGTACTTGAACTTTAGCTCTTTCCTTACTACAGTTAATGAACCAGTAAATTCTCCTTTTATCTGTGATGGTTGTTATGAGTTTCTGACATTTATAACCAAATTATTTCTAACTCTATCTTGATTCTAATCATTTTTGAAGATTGTACATCTCTGTTATAGACTGCATATTTCTGCCTACCCAATTTTCATATGTTGATACTCAAACCCCAAATGGGATAGTATTAGGCATCTCCTTTGGTAAGTAATTAGGGTTAGATGAGTCTATCGGGACAGAGACTCCATGATAAAATAGCATCCTTAAAAAAAGAGAAAGCGAATAGATCTCTCTCTCTCTCTCTTTTTTGTAAATACACCAATTGGTACCCTGTATCTAGCTAACCTAGTGGGGACTTGGAGAACTTTTTGGTCTAGCACTCTCTGTCTAGCTCAAGGATTGTAAATGCACCAATCAGCCCTCTGTCAAAATGGACCAATCAGCACTCTGTAAAATGGACCAATCAGCAGGATGTGGGTGGGTCAGATGAGGGACTAAAAGCAGACTGCTGGAGCCAGCCATGACAACCCACTTGGGTGCCCTTCCATACTGTGGAGGCTTTGTTCTTTCCTTCTTTGCAATAAATCTTGCTGCTGCTCACTCTTTGGGTCCATGCTGCCTTTATGAGCTGTAACACTCACTGCGAAGGTCTGTAGCTTCACTCCTGAAGCCAGTAAGACCACGAACCCACCGGAAAGAAGGAGCAACTCCAGACGCACCATCTTTAAGAACTGTGACACTAACCGGGAGAGTCCACGGCTTCATTCTTGAAGTCAGCGAGACCAAGAACCCACCAATTCCAGACACACTATGAACTTATTGTCAATAGGTTAAATGTAAAAAGTAAATTATGGTTGCAAGAACTTTTTATGGATTTGGGAGCTATGAAAACTTCAGGTTATATATAAACTCACTGCAGAGAGGGCATAAAAACATAGTGCTAAGGGAGGAGACCATCTTTCATATCCTTCTTATGCCCAGTTTCTGCCTCCAAAGAAACAGGAAGTAAAAACTAAAAGGCAGAAATGAAATCCACAGGCGGACAGCCCGGTGCCGCATCCTGGGCCTGGTAGTTAAATATCGACCCCTGACCTAATTGGTTCTATCATCTATAGATTACAGACATTGTATAGAAATGCACTGTGAAAATTCCTATCTTGTTTTGTTCCGATCTAATTACTAGTGCATGCAGCCCCCCCAGTCACATACCCCCTGCTTGCTCAATCAATCACGACCCTCTCACATGCACCCCCTTAGAGTTGTGAGCCCTTAAAAGGGACAGGAATTGCCCACTCGGGGAGCTCAGCACTTGAGAGAGGAGTCTTGCTGATGTCCCCAGCCAAATACACCCCTTCCTTTTTTAACTTGGTGTCTGAGGAGTTTTGTCTGTGGCTCGTCCTGCTACAGTACTACATCGATCTGCCCTTGCACTATACTTATTTTAAAGTGAAAATTTTTAAGATTCAAGGTCTTTTTTATGTTATCAAAGGAAATATGTAATTGGATACTTAACAAAGACTATTTCATATAATAAAAGTAGGACTATTTGTCCTGCACAGGATTTCAAGATATCATAATTGTATTAATGAGATATATGCTATTATTTTAAAGATCATCCTTATTATTCAAAAGGAGCCAATCATCCTGTACTGGACACTCAGACTAACTCTGTAGTTGCTATCAATTTCACTGTTTTGTGTGCTTTGATTAGTCTCCATGATAATGTGAACTTAGATAACAATATAGAAAAATTACCAAAAAAGATGTATAAAGTGGCCCTTGCCCACAAGGATCTTTAGTAAGGTTTTAAAAGTAATCTCAATGAAAATGATTAAGTCAATTAAATGATGCTTTTTTTATAAATACACAAAATTCTTAGAAAAAGACATAAATCTTGAAATAAAACATATTATTGGACATAAGAAGGCTTGATGTGAAAAGAAGTGAGATCTGAAAAGATAATGAAGGATACTATAGTCAGAGAAAAGACCTAGACTAAGGCATCGAGGGTATACAAAAGGAACGGGTTATTGTGTGTGTGAAGCTCTGTAGATATTGACTTGAGTGAGTCTATTTAGAAATAATTAAATAATTGTCTAGTTCACCACCATGAGAAAATTTCCAGATGTATTGTTGCCAACTTCGATGGGGCTTTATCTTCACTTTGGATGTGCTTGGGACTATCTCAGAGAAAACCACTTGAAGGTCACTTGAGAATAAAGACCACTTCATGGTCAAATCTCAAGGTTGTCCATTTGGCAGTAGAAAATGAGAGGTAAATTATCTCAAAGAGAACTGAAAAAGATTCGATCACCCGGACACAGACAAATATCTTCCGGAGCCACTGACATTGTAGTTGAGTGAGAGGTCCATATGACCACCAACCATGATTGAAATGCTCTTTTAAAATTAGCTAAAAGTAAACTCTAGTGGGAGAATACTTGACTGGCAATTGGGAAACAATATCAAATGTATTTAGATGTCATGAAAGAGGAAAACAAATAATGTTCTCATATGTCAGCTTCAACTTAATTATGCTGCAGCATCTAATATTGGTTTGATGAGTAAAATCCTGAAATGAAAAGGTGAATCTAAAGCCATATGCCTTCTCAATTGTTAAGTATTGATGGAAAAAACTATTAATACCCTGGAGTTTCTGAGATGGTTACAAATACAGAAATATTCAGAATCCAGATGTAGCAGGCATGTATTTTAAACCACCAAGCTAAGCCATATAATTAAATACTTCTATTTATTCTTCTATACCTCTATTTAACCTGAGTTCTTTTCTAAGGAGAAGAAAACCTCACCCCACCAATGCCAGCATACTATAGGTTGTCAACACTTATCCCTACTAAAGCTTGATATCCATGTCTATACTGTTACCCTGTTCTCCAGCCATTAGGCACTTGCTATTATTTACTCTGTGTCTATCCTTTGCAACTAAAAGGTCTCTCTAGCCTATTGTGAATCAATATGGGACAGGACAAGCTATTTTCAGATGCTCTCCTGCATCATTAAGGACCTCTGGTAGATTGAGGATGGGTCCCGTTTCAATCTATATATCTGACTAGACTGTTTTGCCACCATTACAACTGTGCTGATACTAACCTGTGGTAGCACTGAATTCTCCATGAGATTTTCTCTCTTCTGAGTTCCATAAAGGAAGTTGAGCAGAAACTCTCTGGTCTCTGAGTCCCACACCTATGTGTTGGTTTCTGCTGCTCTCTACCAGTAAAATTTCAACTTCATCAATTGACAGGGTACAGAGCCCACTTTTTAGAAAATGATAACCACAGACTCATTCCCTTGCCTTCCTATTTTAATCCTCTTCTAGAAAACAGAGTTATTCCTGGGATATGGTCATTTATCAGCTTTCTTTTTATCTGACTGGGGTCAAGTAACTTCTTCAGGCTAAAAAGAACACGGAAGTCATTTTTTTTTTTTTTTTTTTTTTTTTTTTGTAGACCAAGGCAGTTAAAAAAAATGTACACTCTCAACATTCTCTTCCTTATACTCTTGGCTAGCTATTAACACCCACAGTGATCTTAAAAGAGATATGTTTTAAAAAACAAATCTTCCATCAGCTCAATGTCTGTCAATGGTTTCAGGAAGCAGAACTGGCCTTTGTGCCACTCCCAGTTATAAACCATTAACACCTTCATAGTATTTTAATGCATTCAAAAATATACTTTCATGGTTTTAAATTTCGAATTTAGCGTTTGTCATAGTATCTGGTATTACTGAAACAAACACGTTTGTTTACAGAGAAACCTTGTGTTCTGTTGCTTTTAGTATTTGTCTCTTCATATTTAAAATCAAGTTTTAGAAATGTAAACAAGAAACAACTTTTCTGTCTTAACAAGCCGGCTGTCATAGACAAAATACAGTTTATCTTTTACAACTATTTTCTTTACTGTAACTCTGCAGAGCATATTTTAAAATATGAAACAATTTTTTTTTGGTAGCTGTATCAACCATCCTCCTAAGGAACAGCTGTGTATAAAAGCATATCCTCCTCCTAAATGGCGAAGGGGCAGTAAAGGAGAAGAGTAGTGAAGAAAAAGAAACATAGCAATCAGGCTTGAGAAAGAAACTTCAGTTAATTATCTGGTCCTCACTTGTAAAGTAGCATTGAAGACAGTCACTATGTTTTAAAATGAGTGCAGTGAAGCACAATCTATTTTTATCTGTGACACAACTAATTCCCGCAAAGTATTACTTTATTTTCAAATGTTTGAAATTCCCAGGAAGCACCTATTTCACCAAAATTATTAATGTCACAGAGGCTGATACTGGGATTTTCAAATGCTGACTTTATTAAACTATTTCTGAGATGATCAACAATATGTAGCAAGCTCTAGACTGTAAAGGACATTAAATATTTATTCATAACATGTTCCAGATAGAGAAATATATATATATAAAGATGTGTAACAAAATTTAATATTTAGGATTCAAAATTATTTTAGCCATTGCAATATATTACAGTGTCAAGATTAATTTGTTCAGTGTTTTTAGTTTAATTTCCGCTTTGTGTTTAAGACTAAAGATAATGTGGAGTTAGATTTGGAGAGTTAGAAATGTTTTCATCATAATCTTTTACAAATATCTATTCAATAACTACTTTTGGTAGGACTCACTTCCAGATTGCATCTTGCCAAAAGCCTACAGTCCAATTGGAGGGATAGAACATAACTGATAGTAAATTGATAAGTAGTAGCAAGAGGTAACCTATGTCAATTGGCAAAGGCAGACTGGTAATAGGTGCTACTGCGGATTGAGGAGCAGAAAATAATATAATCAAAGCAGTACTTTAGAAAGAAAGATATACCTTATTCTGACTTAGCCACTCTGGGACTATCTTTCAAATAAATGATTTAGCTCATGTCTGTAGTTCCTGACTATTGCAAAAAGATATGTGCCATTTTACTAGAAGATGTATGTTATGTTTTTTTTAAAAAAGCATAACAGCACAATATTAAATTAGCACTTCAGAAATCTGACTTCACTGGAGAATCAGCTATCCAGTATGTAGATGATGAAATCCATGTTTGCAAAATAAAGTGAAATCTACATCCTTGTATCTGTTGTCACATGTAATTCAGACAGTGAGTTTTATGAAAATCAGCTCTGTATGTAAACAGAGATAAAGATCAGCAAGAAAGCTCTGATTTACAACTCTGCGCAACTCAGCTAGTTCTAATTCACTTTGAAAACAAGGATATGATGATTTTTATGGTTCTTTAACTACCTATTTAGTGAATTCATTTATGTGTTTATTCATTTAAAAAATACACTAAGTTTCCACAAAGTGCTAAGTATTGTGTCCAAAGCTGGAAAAACAGCAATAATAAGATAAGTGAGGTGAAATACCTTCCTTTCTTACTCTGTTTGAGCAATTATAACAAAATAATCTAAGTGGAGTAGTTTATAAACAGCTGAAATTTTTTTCTCACAGTTCTGGGGACTGACAAGTCCAAGATCAAGTCAGTAGCAAAACGTGTCTGGTGAACACCCACTATATGACTCAGAAGGAACCTTCTCACTCTGTCCTCATATAGTTGAGGAGACTGTGGTCTCCTTGGCCCTTATAAGGACACTAATCCAATTTGTGAGGGCTCCATCTCCATAACCTAATCACCTTCCAATGGCTCTCACCTCCTAATACCATCACTTTTGGGATCAGGTTGCAACATACACATTCTAGGGGGCGGAAGGACAAAAACATTTATTTTATAGCACTACCTTTCTGGAGCTCACAGTCTAATACAGAAATAGAGACAGAAATAAGTAATAATTGTACTAGTTATGATAATTTTAGATTATAGTAAGAGCTATGAATAAATAAAGTCAGTCATGTGAAAATGTAGTCATAGAGGTTGGTTAGGTAGTCAGAGAAAACCTCCTGAAGATGTTACATTTGAAATAAGGTTTAAATAACAGGTCAAATGTCAGAATATCTAGTTCCAAGCATCCTTGGCAAAAGGAATAGGAATAAAAAGCCTAATATAGAAATAAGTTTCAGCATGTCTAAGAAAATAAAAGATGAATATAACTGCATCAACATGAGTAAGAGGTACAATGGCAAGGAGGAATATCAGAGAAGAAGAAAGGATTCAGATGACAAAGAACTTTGTGTGCCATAGTAAGGAATGTGAATTTACTTCTACGTGCAAAAGGAAAACATTAAAGATTTGAGCTTAGAAAACATATCATGTGCTTTATATTTTAGAAGATATTTAGACTACTATGTGGAGAAGTATAGGCAGGAAGACAGGAAGCAGTGAGGAAGCTACGACAGTTCAAGATAGAAATTGTGGTAGTTATACACTGTAGTGTTAGCATGGAGATGGAAAAAAGTAGATGGATGCAGCATATATTCTATAGTTAGACTTATAGAACTTACTGTTAGATGAGAGATGTGAGTGAAAGAGATAAAGTCTTCAAGGAAGACTTTTCAGTTCTTGGCTTAAGTCACTCAATAGATAATTATTTCATTTACTTCTTATATCTAGCTGGGTAGTAATGGATCAATAATTCTAAGAATAATTCTAATAATAAGTTCAATAATTCTGTTAACACAAATCAGTCCTAACATTTAGAGGTCAAACGGAGACAACACAGTCATCAAAGAGTGGTGGCTGTCACAGACAAGTGTGGTTCACAAAAGCCAAGAAAAAGGAGTTTTTAAAGAAACAGAGCATGAGCAACTGGTCAACTGTGTTGTGTGCTAAGAGATGGAGTAAGAAGAGGGTAGAGAGGTAGCTACTGGATTTGGCAACATGGGTGTTCCCCGTTTCTGTGGAATTATGAAGATGAAAACCCTATTCCAAAGGATTGTGTGAGAGGTAAGAAAATGAAAAAGAGAAGCCAGTGAATATGGACAACTATTTCCAAATTTTGCTAAATTGGGTGCAAAAAAAAGTTGAGTAGGAGCAAAAAGGGTATGGGTGTTAATGGAATGAATTTATATTCCTACATTTTATATAGTTGTACACATAACTAGATATCCACATACATGCAATCAGAACATGAAGAGAGCATGGGGGAAGGGAGAAATTAATTTACCAATTAACCTCTACTTAAAATCTTCTCATTAAATGGGAAATTTAATTTATACGTTTTCATATAGATTTGTCCCACTTCAAATCTGTCACTTAAATTACAGAGTAAGAAAACTAATAGTGTGTGGAAGAAATATGAAGTCAAGAAGAAATATAAATATTTTCAGCCATTATTTGCAAGTATACACAGAACTGGTGGAGTTGAAAGATACAGGAATTAGTTAAGTGGAAATATGGCAGAGAAAAGGCACACTCCTATTTTTTTACATATTGTGATGGGTGCAACTGAACTGTGTGGTAGTCTGAGATGGTATCTCATGGTAAACTAGCAGGAGGGAAATCATCAAAGTAATCAGAAACTAATAGTGGAGTCAAATTTCACTATGATAGGACAGATAACATTAAATCTTCCTTATATTGAAGTTTGCCTATCTAGGAGAATATAATTTATTTTATTGTACTACAGAAAAGTAAGATACTTTGTAGATGAATCAATCTCATACTCAAGTTTGGTCAAAGAATCAATCTTATACTCAAGTTTGGTCAAATATTTTAAAAATAAAAAATATGTCTGCTTTTATTGAATAGTTCTTGCTAGAGTAAAAACAGGTTTCTAATTCAGTTTTTGAACATTTTATATTGAGGATACTTAAACATTTTTGCTTTTTTTTTCTTTTTGTTTGGCACTTTGGCACACTTGGCATAATGAATTATCAATGACTCCCTGACCCCTAGAAATAACTTCGGCCACATGATTAATTGAAGATCACAGTCCTCTTTATGATGCAAACACCCTGAAGGGATAAATCATATGTCTTATCTCTCAACCTAAAGCTCAGCACACAGTATTTTAAAAACTGTTCAATAAATGAGAGGGGTGCCATGGAAGACCTCATCCAGGAGGCTTGATGTTCAAAGCACTGGTCCTGAGTTTTAGTATTAGTTATGCCATTGATCTGCCTTTCAGGTCTTTGTGAAGTCATTTAGTGTTCTTGTTTTAGTTTTATCCATACATTTGGGATAACATTATGCATAGGATAATATATAAAAGGCTTTGAGAGAAGTTAAAGTACTAAATGTTTGTACAAATCTAGCTAATTGTATAAATGCAGCCTTTCATTCCTTCTGTGTCTGCATCTACCAAATGAGACAGTTGAACTAGATCTTGTACTCTTCACTCCCTCTATTAGAACAGTCTCCTGTTCTAACTACAACTTTTCCAAGTTGCTGAACCAGAGACAGGGTTATATGACCTTATTTATCCTTTTTAAAATTATTATTATTAGTAGTAGTAGTAGTAACGGTGACTACCAAAGCACATTTTTTTTTTAGTATAATAACTTTTTATTTGACATCTATAACATTTTGGCATCTTGCACATTTTTACCAGATTTATACAATCTTGATTTTTCAATAAAAAGAAATAAATAAAAGGAAATAAAAATACCAACTGCCACCTCACTTGTTTTATAAACATCTATTATAGGCAAAACAAAACTTACCCATATTGTATAGATAAGTGTCTATTCACATTTGTACATTACCATTTTTAACAGCTTGAGATAAACTCTACAGTGTCTTACAACACATTAAATAATATTCAAGTTACTGAGTAACAACAATAACAAAGAAACATACAGCAGAAGCCACAAGTGTTTCCTCATTGTCTACAACTCAAGTATGGTTTCCGTTTTATGAGTGACAAAGCAAATTAAGAATATATGTGTGTGTGTGTGTGTGTGTGTGTGTGTATATATATATATTTTTTTAACCACACTCTTCAAAACAAAATGACATTTCCTCAAGTCTATACTAATTTTTAGTTGTGGCAGATAAGTAAAACCTGCTAGATTTTCATTCTCCTACTTTAGAGAGTTTGTAAAATCTGATTTTATTCATAGAAATTACTTGCTGAAGAGTCATTTATATATATATATATATATTTTTTTTTTTTTAGGTGGAGTCTTGCACTGTCGCCCAGGCTGGAGTGCAATGGCATGATCTCTGCTCACTGCACCCTCTGCTTCTGGGTTCACGTGATCCTCCTGCCTCAGCCTCCCGAATAGCTGGGATTACAGGTGTATACCACCATACCTGGCTAACTTTTGTATTTTAATAGAGACAGGTTTAACTGTGTTGGCTAGACTGATCTCAACCTCCTGACCTCGTGATCTGCCTGCTTGGGCCTCTCAAATATCTGGGATTACAGGTGTGAGCCACCGCACCTGACCAAGTCATTAATATTTAAAAGAAAGAACATATGTGGTAATTAAGTAAAGTTTATATTTTTAAGATAATTTAAAAAGCCAATTAACACATCAGTAGTTTCCAAAGAGTTTGGAACTCAGTCTAAGGGAGATGATTATGAAGACTTAGTAGAAGGGAAAATAAACTAAACAGTTTATATGCTATGTAAGAAAATAAAAGAATAACAAATAAATAAACAGGAGAGGTGTTATATACCACTAATACTGTTAATTCTGTTTTTTATTTCTCTCAGTAATGAAGATATAAATTTTTGGTTTAAAAAGCATGTATTGATTTCTCTTTCATTGACTAAGAGGTGTAGAAAATGTCTTATTCTTGTGTGATTGAAATGAGGTTTAAAACATAAAGTTGACAACTAGTAACAAGAGGAATGGATTTGTGGGCTTCTTTTCTTTGAATAGTGCATTCTGGGAATGATCATTCACTTGTGTCTCTTCGGGTGATATGAGAGATGTTAAGTCTTCTAACAAGTGTGGTTTTCTGATGATGCTTTGGGTAAATGTTGAAGCTTTCTTTTCACTTAAATTGTGTGGCATAACCTATTTGAATTGTTTTGATCTTTGTGAAAATTTTTTCTATAGTATTCCTTTGTTGTAACTCTGAAAAGAACTTTGGGCCTGAAGAGAATTGTCTTGCACAATATGGCCATCCAGACTTTGATATATCGCACTTCAAAAACCAGCTAGATTTGTACTTTGAGAAGGATCACCTTCAATTTCACCTCAGAAATGTGTCCTTTCTGCTGAAAAATGAAGTACATTGGGTTTTGATAGACTCTTTACTAGAGAACAGAAGAGTCAGGCACTGAGACAAATCTTGGATCATGTCTAATGGGCTGAACAGTGGTGCCTCCTGCTGTTGATTCTCTAAGAATCCTCACAAATCTTTAAACAGGGAGGTAGACTCTGGCAATGGTATTTAGAGGATGTAAATATGATTATAAATAGTCAAAAACATTCCTCCCAGCATTCCTTTTCACTAGGGTAACTTATACTGCTTTTATTGAGTACTGCTTTTTTGGTTCCTGTTTTCTTCTAATAAATGTGGAAAGGCATTGTGGAAGGAGTTTGGTATGTATGCTAGGGAGACCTTTATTCCTGGATTTATCATTGATATACAGTGTAAATGTTTTGATTTTTAGTTTCCTCATGTGTAAAATGGAAGGAATGATAGCACATTCCGCATAGGCTACTGCTTGGATTAAATAACATGTTGAATATAAAGAGTTTAGCATTTTGGTGGCACAGGAAGAGCATGCAATAAATATTCATTAACATAATCCTTCTGAAAATAAGCATCTTCAATCCTTATTTGGTTCTGGATGAGTGAAGATAGATTAAAATTTTAAACCATAAATTTAGCCTTGTGAGTGAGACATCAAGGCTACTTTTGTTTTGTTTTGTTTGGTCACTGCCTGAATTCTCTATATCAGTTTCTCCTCATCATCCCCACATTGAAAAGCTAAAGTCTGCCCATGCTTGAGGCCTTAGATTAAACACACTTTTTCTGTGTTGTTTGATTAAGCTAGGTTAAATTTTCCACTATGGCGGGCTCTCAAAATGATCTATACTTCTTGAAAGCATTCAACACATTTGTAATTAATTGTGCAATTTATTCTCTTCTGCAATACCAGCTCCATGAGGACAGGAAACTCTAGTCAACCAATGTATCAGGAAGGCCTAACATATTAGGAGCTGGCAATGATATTTGTTGAGTCAGT
Source organism: Mandrillus leucophaeus (assembly GCF_000951045.1). Classification (NCBI taxonomy): domain Eukaryota; kingdom Metazoa; phylum Chordata; class Mammalia; order Primates; family Cercopithecidae; genus Mandrillus; species Mandrillus leucophaeus. Next base: position 67,346 of record NW_012101342.1, read on the forward strand.
GTATTTAAAAGGACAATGTCAAGGCTATTTTCTGCTATTCATTTGTTCATTCAAAGGTTTTAGAGTGATGTCTTGTATATCCTGCCTTCTGATTTCTACTTGTATATCCTGCCTTCTGTCAGTTGAAGAAAATGACAAGACAAGTCTGAATCATTTTTGGAGGTTTATTTGCCAAAGCTAAGGACACGCAAAGGAGTCAAGTCTATGCCTTTCTCCTAAGATGATTTTGAGAGCTCCAAATTTAAAGGGGAAAGGGCAGGATATTGAGAAGGACACAGCTTTCACTTAAAGGGGCAAAGGAAAAATGTGGGAAATCTGCATTTTACGTAACACAGATAAAATGGGGTAGGGAAATAATCTGATATGCATTTGTATCTGGCAGGCTGAGTGACTACACCTGTAAAGATAAACTATAAATTAGCATTGCCATGCTGAAGTTTTAACAGCTCACCAGGAATTTTCTTGTTGGCAAAATATGGGAAAGGTGGGTAGATTTGCATCCTGTAGCCATTTTATTTAGGAACTGAAAGGTGGAGGCAGGTTTGCATGATCCAGTTCACAGCTTGACATTTCCCTTTGGCTAAATGAGTTTTGGATCCCAAAATTTAACTTCCTTTCACACTTCTCATCCTGTCTCTTCCACTAGCTGGAGAAATTTCTCTTTATCTCAACCGATATAAGCAGATGAGCCTTTAGCATAAGCATGCTTCTGTTCTCATTGTAGAGAGAGCTTCCCAAGGTGTGGACCAGTCATTTATCAAAATCTGCCTATCTGGGCATCTTTTCATCTCACCATTTCTCCCTAATGTTCTCGTCAAGGCCTTGTTTTTTAGTTGCCAACTGAAAATGTATCAGGGAAAACAACGTGGACTAAAAGTCAAAATTCTCTCTATATCCTCCACATCTGACTTCTGAAAGTTAAAAAAAAAAAAAAAAAAAGCCGTGTCTTAATGATTAGGTCCTCTCCATTTGAAAGAACATGTGGACCACACCTACTATCTGGGCAGATGTAACCTGAATTGTTGTAGAAGACCATTAAAGTCAGTTCTACAAACATGCTCAACATCACTATGGTTTGCAATCATGTGTGAGACGTAAACCTATAAAATAATTTTCTAGATTCTAGATACTCTTTTAGGAATTTTCTCCTTACTCTCAGAACATGCAGCTCTTTACCTTTAGAGGAAGAATTTAGAAGTGGGTGTGTGGCAAAAAAGTGTTAAAATGAATAATGAGCAAGAGATCATTGTGAAAATCCAAGCCAGTCTAGATAAGATTAATGCTTTAATAAATGTCTTACCTTTTTGCAGATTACAGACCCACTTCCTTATCTTTTCTATGTTCAAAATGCTTAGTTCTCCCACACCTAGGAAAAACAGCAGTGCCACTAATAACCTTGTTCCTTTCACTGAGGTTAAAGAACTTGTTGATCACTTTCATTAGAACTGTCCCTTCATAGTTTGTTAGCATCAGGTAGTGAGGAGACTGTATTGTAGAGAATAAATGTGGTTTTTCTTCTTTGTTTATACTTCTCAGTCATATTTTACGATGCTGGAATAAGAAAAGAGTGGAAAACTGGCTAAATTGGAAGTGCTTAGGACATGGTAAATTCTTCTGTCTCATCTCTACCAGTTACTCTATGAATTTGGAGCTACTTCTCTGTGCTTTATTTTTCTTATCTCTAAAATGGTTATAATAGTAGTACATACTCCATGAAATTATTCTGGTAATTAGAATTAATACTTTAGTATTAGGAATAGCTTGTGAAGCCTACTAAATTCCTAGTAAATGCTACCTATCATAAGTAATATCACTAAATTATGAGAATTTCTTTTATAAAGGATTTGAGTAGCCACATGCTTACTCAGTATTGTTAGGCAAGTAATTACACAACTGTAAGGGTTTTTTCATGTCAAAGTCCTAATTTATTCCAGCCATGGACTAACAATTATTTTATTTAATTATAAATTGCTCAAACTTTTTATCTACTTATAAAAACGTTAACTGATAACAATAAGATAATTGTAAGGTAATATTTAAAAGAACCCATTTTAGCCAACACCATTACAGTGCTTAGAGTGTGTCAAACACTGTTATAAGTGCTTTCAAACATTAACTCATTTAATGCTCAAAACAACACTGTAATTATTATTGTCCCCATTTCTCATATGTGAAAGCAGTGGCCCCTTTAAGTGTCTTTCCAAAGGTCATACAATTAGTGGTAGTTAGACGGACTAGAAAGTGTTCTAAGAGATAGCATGGCAAAGTAGTTAAGAGAATGGACTCTGGAGTCACATGGCCTGGGTTTGCAATCCTAACTTTGCCACTGATGTGGGGGCTCCCTGATATGGTTTGGCTGTGTCCCCATTTAAATCTCAACCTAATTGTATCTCCCAGAATTCCCACATGTTGTGGGCGGGACCTCAGGGGAGGTAATTGAATAATGATGGCTGGTCTTTCCCATGCTATTCTCATGACAGTTAATAAGTCTCACGAGATCTGATGGGTTTATGAGGGTTTCTGCTTTTGCTTCTTCCTCATTTTCTCTTGCTGCTGCCATGTAAGAAGCGCCTTTTTCCTCTTGCCATTATTCTGAGGCCTCCCCAGTCATATAAACTGTAGGTCCAATGAAACCTCTTTTTCTTCCCAGTTTTGGGTACGTCTTTATAAACAGCATGAAAATGAACTAATACAGTAAATTAGTACCAGTAGAGTGGGGTGTTGCTGAAAAGATACCTGAAAATGTGGAAGTGACTTTGGAACTGAGTAATAGGCAGAGGTTGGAACAGTTTGGAGGGCTCAGAAGAAGACATGAAAATGTGGGAAAGTTTGGAACCTCCTGGAGATTTGTTGAATGGTTTTGACAAAAATGCTGATAGTGATATGAACAATAAGGTCCAGATTGAGGTGGTGTCAGATGGAGGTGAGTAACTTGTTGGAAACTGGAGCTCTTTTTATGTTTTAGCAAAGAGACTGGCAGCATTCTGCCCCTCCTCTAGACATTTGTGAAACGTTGAACTTGAGAGAGACGATTTAGGGTATCTAGTGGAAGAAGTTTCTAAGCAGCAAAGCATTCAAGAGGTTGCTTGAGTACTGTTAAAAGCATTCCATTTTAAAAAGGAAATGGGGCCAGGTGCAGTGGCTCATGCCTGTAATCCCAGCACTTTGGGATGCCAAGGCGGGTGGACCATGAGGTTGGAAGATCGAGACCATCCTGGCTGACATAGTGAAACCCTTCCTCTACTAAAAATACAAAAAAATTAGCTGGGCATGGTAAAATGTCCCTTTAGTCCAAGCTACTTGGGAGGCTGAGGCACGAGAATCACTTAAACCTGGGAGATGGAGGTTGTAGTGTGCCGAGATCATGCCACTGCACTCCAGCCTGGGCAACAGAGCAGGACTCTGTCTCAAAGAAGGAAAAAAAAAGGAAGTGGAGCATAAAAGTTCAGAAAATTTCCAGACAGATGATACAGTAGAAAAAAAGAAAAAAAAAAAAAACCTCATTTTTTTGTGGAGAAATTCAAGCCAGATGCAGAAATTTGCATGAGTGGCAAGGAGCCTAATGTTAATCCCCAAGACCATGGGGAAAATGTCTCCAGACCCTGTCAGCGACCATCTTGGCAGCCCCTCCCATCACAGTCCCAGAGGCCCAGGAGGAAAAAGTGGTTTTGTGGGCTAGGCCCAAGGTCCCTGTGCTGTGTGCAGCCTAGAGACTTGATGCCCTGTGTCCCACCACTCCAGCTGTGACTGAAAGGGGCCAACATACAGCTTGGGCTGTGGTTTAAGAGGATGGAAGCCCCAAGCTTTGACATGTTCCACTTGGTGTTGAGCCTGTGGGTGCACAGAAGTCAAGAATTCAGGTTTGGGAACTTCTGTCTAGGTTTCCAAAGATGTATGGAAATGCCTGGATACACAGGGAGAAGTGTGCTGCAGGGGTGGGGCATTCATGGAGAACCTCTACTAGGGTAGTGTGGAAGGGAAATATGGGGTCAGAGCCCCCACACAGAAACCTTACTGGACTAGTGGAGCTGTGAGAAGAGGGTCACCACCCTCCAGACCCCACCAACAGCTGGCACTGTTAACCTAGAAAAGCCACAGGCACTCAATGCCAGCCAATTAAAGCAGCTGGGAGGGAGGCTGTTCCCTGAAAAGGCCACAGGAGCAGAGCGCCCAAGACTATGGAAACCCACCTCTTGAATCAGCAAAACCTGGATATGACATCTACAGTCAAAGGAGATTATTTTGGAGCTTTAAAATTTGACTGCCCCACTGGATTTCAGACTTGCATGGGCCCTGCCCACCCCTTTGTTTTGACCAATTTCTCCCATATGGAATGGCTGTATTTACCCAATACCTGTACCCCCATTGTATGTAGGAAGTAACTAGCTTGTTTTGATTTTACAGACTCATATGCATAAGGGGCTTGCCTTGTCTCAGATTAGACTTTGGACTGTGGACTTTCGGGTTAATTCTGAAATGAGTTAAGACTTTGAGGGACAATTGGGAAGGCATGATTGGTTTTGAAATGTGAAGACATGTGATTTGGAGGGGCCAGCAGTGGAATGATATGGTTTGTCTTTGTCCCCATTCAAATCTCAACTGAATTGTGTCTTCTGTAATTCCCATGTGTTGTGGGAGTGACCCAGGGGGAGGTCATTGAATCATGGGGACCTGTCTTTCCCATGCTATTCTTGCGATAGAGAATAAGTCTCATGAGATATGATGGGTTCATCAGGGGTTTCTGCTTTTGCTTCTTCCTCATTTTCTCTTACTGACACCATATAAGAAGTACCTTTTGCCTTCCACCATGATTCTGAGGTCTCCCCAGCCATGTGGAACTGTAAGTCCAATGAAACTTCTTTTTGTTCCCAGTTTCGGGTATGTCTTTATCAGCAGCATGAAAACGAACTAATACATTCACCAAATGGGGAACATAAGCCATGTGATATCAACAGCTCTTGGATCCACCTTCTTAAAATAATTATTATTTTTAAAAGTAATTATAATTTAATGAGGAAATTATACTGAAGTAGCTACAGAAGCTTAAGTGCATGTGGAATAAATCTCAATGAGCAGTACAATTTGCTGTCAAGATTCCAATAGCAGATATCCCAACACAGGGCAGCTGAATACAGAGATACCTTGCAGCCTTACTTTTACATTGTACTTATCATTAACTTTAATTGTGATATATCATTTTGAAAGAACTGCAGCAACCACGATGGTGTTAGATATACTAAATATCTGTGCTGGTTATGGGTAGCTGGTCAATAATATTGATACTATAAATATAGTCTGGTTACAAGGAGAGGAGAGTCTATGGTTAAAAGAGATAGACACATTCTATTGCCTAAATTCTAAATATTTTATTAGTTGAAGATTATTTCAAGTCACAGAATCTATCAGAAGAAATAACTCAGCTACATAAAAGTAAAAGGGAGCTGAAAACTGAAAAGTTGTATAAAGGAGGTGGAATCTGTAATCCAGTTTCTGCCCCTTGAATGATAAAAATGAGTTTTAGAAATAACATTTATCATTACAACTGGATATCACTGATTAGTCTATGAATACAGACTTATAATTGAATTTTACTTACATAAACAATATAAAATTCAAGGGAAATAGGAATAATCTTAAAGTGTATTCCAATAGTACTTTAATTTACTTTGTGGTGTTAATTAGAATATTTGGCTTTATGATAAATAAAATAATAAGTGGAAAATTAGAATTTTGAGTTCTACAATAAGGAAAGAGATACAGACTACAATGAAGTCACTGACATTTTTGGAGGAGAAACTTTCCAGTGTTCTTGAATAGAGAGCTGAAATAGTTACCAGTATCAAAGCTTTCATCACAGAGGAGAAGGAAGTTCAGCTGCCCTTTCATCTCCTAGTCCTGATTAAACAACAACAGCAATAACAACAACAAAAAATATAGTTAAGGCAAAGGAAGCAAGGAGCAAGAAGGCGGGAGGTGATGGAAATCAACTTGGAATGGGTAGGGTAAGGCTTAAAGATATGCTTAGGAACATTTGAAATAAAACCAATCAGCCCTTGCAGCATTTATTTTATTGTTGCAAAAGTATCCAGAAAGGCATAGTTAATAGGAATTATTCAAACCAAGTTTATCACAAAACATTTGGACAGTCAACAGTATTTCATTAAGTATTGCAGATAATAATGACTACAGCTACTGTCATTTACTAAATCCTTACCCTGTGTCAGATATTTTGCTAACTATGCACTTTATAACATGCCATTTATTATGCACAATAACCATAAGAATTTGACACTTTTAAAAATTATTTTGAAGATGAGGAAATTATGCTTTAAAACTTTTAAACTATTAGTCATATTTGTTTTAAATTTATTTCCTGATAATCTTAACATCGAGGTCTTTTCTGACTCTAATTGATATGATTGCTTTTCCTAAGTGGGTTATTTTTCCTTATTTTTTTTCTATTTTATAATGAATCCTAGACATGAAGGAAAGTACAATTGAGACTGAAGTAAATAGCGTTTTTGCATAGAAATATGCACATCTCGGCCAGGCACTATGGCTCACCTCTATAATCCCACCATTTTGGGAAGTCAAAGCAGGCAGATCCCTTGAGCCCAGGAGTTCAAGACCAGACTGGGCAACATGGCAAAATCTCGTCTCTACAAAAAATACAAAAATTACCTGGGCATGTTGGTACACACTTGTAGTCCCAGCTACTTGGGAGGCTGAAGTGGGAGGATTGTTTGAGCCAGGAGATTGAGGCTGCAGTGTGCTGAGATCTTGCTACTGCACTCCAGCCTAGGCAATAGAACAAGACCCTGTCTCAAAAAAATAAAAAGTAAAAAAATAAAAAAATAAAGAAAAATGAAGGAAAGATGTACATCTCTTCTATCTCTTCTGCCAGTGTGTTTATGTGGAGACTGGAGTCAACCTAGTCATGAGTTTAACTGATGTGGGATTTTGCTGTTACTCTGGTTACCTTCAGTGTGCAACCAGCTTAAAATTCTTTTAGCAATACCGTAGGGTGAAAATCAGATTACCAGAGTGTTTTTCTTAATGTTCCTTATCTACCCTCAGCGTCAGCCTTCGCTTTTGCTCTTGCACCTGACAACGGGCCTTGTCATGTTCTCATCTCCCCAGTAGTGGACAGTTAGTGCTTATTAGTTTGTGCTTGTGATCTTGGTGTTAGGGGGCAAAAGGATTTTTTTCTCATTTTTGTACCATTTCAAAACTTAGGCAAACTTGGTCTTAATGTTGATATTTTCTTTGTAAATCTGCCGATAGAAGCCACATTTTGCTATGAATCTTTAGTAGGTCTTGTATGGGAGATTTCCCTGCCCCTCCCCTAGCGGTAGGAGACCCTGTTCCAGGACAGTTTCCTACTCCTACCTCAGAGATAGAGATTTTGTTTTTTTCTTGTGCCTTTCCTAGCTTCATCTTCATCTGTGCCCTGGGAGTGATGGTTTGTGCTGTCATTTCCCCAACAATTTAATGCTTTTGTTCCATAGAGGAGAAGGTCTTACATGGGGATTTATGGCTGTTTGTGTAGTGGTGAATGCTCTCCTTATCCAAGTCTGCACCACTATGAGAGGATTTCTGTATCCAAACATGCTCCCATCAGAAGTCTGTGGAGAATAGCCTACAAGTAGTATGAAGACCCCTGATATCTGTACTTCCCAGGGGTTCTATACTCTTATGCTAGCCCATACTTGAGCTTTTTCAGATAAAAAAAAAATGATAAATTCTTTTTAACCACTTACATGACAGTGATGTCTTTTCCTCCCATCCTCTGCCATATGTGTTTCAATGTGTCTATCTCATCTGCTTAGAGACACCTGACTTTCCTTGAATTCCAAGCTAGGTGGTTTCCCCAAGACCTTAATTCTCTGACAGATTCAAGAAAAGTTATAATTTTTAAAATTTAAACTGACATTTTAGTGTTATTAATGTGGGAGTAATACTCTTTCCAAGTTTCCACATTCTAGGCACCAGTAAAAATTCCAGTTATTTACTAAAGTAATATAATATGTTTGTTTTAGTTCTTGCAGATATAGATGATGAGTCAAAGATTTAGGTGCAAGTTATTCACTGAGCAAATACTACCAGAAGAAACAAGTAAGAGTGTGAGAGAAGCAAGAAAAGAAAAGGTAGGTAAGAAGCCCAGAAAAGATACAATTTTGGTGACATCTAAGAATGCTTAATCATTTGAGAAACTCTGGAGCATAAATTATACTTCTAAGTGTATCCTGACTTGAAGCAAAGGAGCTGAGTTTTGCATTGCAACAATAGTTGAGCACTAGCTAGTATTCCTGAGTAGGACGTAGATTATCAAGCATATAGGACGTAGACTATCAAGCAATAAATATGTTTTATTAATTTCTGTGTACAATTATATTCTTATATTCTATGCCTTTTGCTATGGTCTAAATATTTAGACCTCCAGAACACCTGTTGACAAGGGTAAAAATGGAAGGAAATAAAAATATCAGTCAGAGGGTACAAAAGTTCAGTTATGTGGGATGAGAGAGTTCTAGAGCTCTAATGTATAGCGTGGAGACCATAGTTAACAATTCTGTATTTATACTTAAATTTGCCAAGAGAATTGATCTTGTGTTTTCACCAGGAAAAAAAAAACACAATGAAACAAAGCATAACTATGTCAAGTGATGGATATATTAATTAGCTTGATTTTGATAATCATTTCACAGTGTATATATATCTATCAAAATATGTTGTACACCATAAATATCCACAATTTTTATTTTTATGTATATCTCAATAAAACTGTAAATAACAAAGAATAAATTATCAACACCTAATATACCCAATATACACTGATAAGACAGGGAAAGAATAATTGCAATAGACACTTCCAATTAAAAAAAAAAGAGAAGAAATGGAATTAGGCATATAGAAGTCACTGGTCCTTAAAAATTCTGAAACATAGACATGTATACGTTGTCAGAATCTTCTTCTCCAGGGTAAGAAAACACATGCTAGTAAGGGCCCAATTATTCTTCAACTGAATAGTTTCCTAACTATTGATCTTCTTAGTTCTTGACTTTGCCTTCCAGGCAACTGATCTCCACACTCTTAAGATTTGTTTCATTTTCTATAATAAATGAACTGTGTTTGCAACTAAAAGGGATTCCCACTCTGCTTCCTGACCACAGAGATTTGGGGTCCCAGAGTCTTCTTTTCATTATGAATTGTCTCTGTTTCCTATAGACGAGACATTATAACTACTTTAAATATTTTGAAATTTTATGAATCTAATTGAGATTCCCTCCATGCCCAAAAGCTACATCCATAACTATTTAACAAATAAACCTCTCCTTACATTGGGCCATCTGTAAGATGGTTGTGAGATAATACTCTTGAAACTCATAGAAGTTCTTTGCCTAATTGCAAGGATTTACTGATCACTATCATACATTTCTCTGTGTTCTTAACTAAAGGTTTTATCACCACACACTTGGTTTGATTTTTATTCTGAGACCACAGTTAGAAAGTCTAGAAATAAGAAATGATTTTATTTTCTAACCCAGCATATCTTGAACCTTTATATTTCCTCTAAATTCTGCTTTCCAACTGAATCATACTCCCTTTGGTTCATCTCCTCCTCCCATATTTATTATAGACAGATACAAAAAGCCAATTGTCAACTTCATTGTTCTGTCTGGATATTGCCATGGCCATATCTACACATTTATTGCATACATTATTTTTTATCTATTTAAGTCTTAAGTTTTGCCAATAGTTTTGATCCCCACATTTTCAGACATAAATAGCAATTTCGCAGTGTCTTTATTCAGCACCAGTAGTCTCTTCCTTGCCCTATAGACCCCACCTACCACGTGGTCCCAAAGCCAATGCCAAGCTTTTAAGATTTTGTTATGGCAGCACCTTGTTTCTTGTTGCCAATTTTTGTGTTAATTATTAATTTCTGTGTAATAAATCATTCCAAATTTAGTATCTGAAAACAAGTATATATTTGTTTAACTTGTGTTGAGCTTATCTGAGTAGTTCTTATGCTGATCTTGCCTGGGATTACTCATATATGGCTTCAGTTATCTGAACCTTAACTGGGGTGTTTATTTCAGGGTAACCTCAATTATATGTCTAGTGGTTGGTGTTGGCTCTTGTCTGTAGCCTTTTACTTCTCTTTTAGGTGGCCTCTCATCTCATAGGAGCCCAGAGTTGCTTCTTCATGTGACAAAAGATTCATTCCAAGACAGGGAAACTGGAAGTTCAAGGTCTCCTAAGGCCTAGCATAAAAAGTCACATAATATCATTCTAGTCATATTCTATCAGTCTATGAAAATCTCAAAGCCATGCTGAATTAAAGAGGTGAAGAAATTGGAAACTCATACTATAAAAGAATGTAAAATAAGAAGGTCGTGATTCTTTGGGGGTCATTTTTCTAACAGGGTTTTCGTTATAATGACTATATTTTCCCCACGATTTCTAGTAGGTTCTTTTCATATGCACCTGTACTATTTTATACACATTTTCTCTGTTTTTTGTTTGTTTGTTTCTTTTTAAAATTGTTTATCAATGCCAAATCTTAATTTATCCTTTAAAGCAACTTAAATATATTTACTATGTTTATGAAACACTTATAATCAATTTCATGTGGAATGAATTAATGTTCTGCTAATTTTTGTTTGTGTGCATCTTTCTTTCAGACAATTCAGGATTTGTGTTTGCAGACTCATTTGATTGAAAAGAATCTCTGTTACCTTTCTTTTTTCTCTTCTTATCTCCCTCCGTCCTTCCATATGATCTACTGTCTAGAGGCTTGTTTGAACATGTTCCAATAGAATAAGCATCTGGAATCAGGTCTCTCATTTAGGCTTCTCTGCTTTGCGGATATTGTGGATCCAGCCAGTTACAGATCCAAACTTAGTTTATTTCTTCTGTGAGGCTGCGTTTATATTTTCCCATCTCTTCAGCCCACACGATCCTATGAGTCCTTGCCACAGGGAGCCTTCAGCAGCATTTGTTCTTAGTTTCATTCTTTAAACAATGAATCTAAATTAAATTCCAGGCATAGGAACACTTTTGGTCCCTGTTAACCCTCTGGAACTGAACTTCAGTCTGCTACAATGTCCTCCCAAACCAGACATTCAGCAATCTTTTGCTTCATTCTCTTAGCTTCTACTTTGTATTTTATATTCAATTTTCAACTTTCTAAAATGTTTATCTTTTTCTAGGGTATTGTTTGTTCTTTTGGTTTTCTCTTTAAATATTTTTTATTGCTACAACGTACATGTAGTTAGGAGAGCACAAAACTTGTGGATTTACTACATAATTTTGCCCTATTTGCTTTTAGCACTTCCTGAAATTTAGAAAAAAATGTAAATATAAATTGCACAAATGTAAAACAATGATTTAAATTTGAGTTGACATATCAGTGTAGAATCAAACTCCTGTCTCTTCAGTGACATTGTGTCAAAATAGCATGCATTCAATGGCCTAGTGAACAAAGTTTCCAGGGCTGTAGGAGTATTTTTAAAATGTTTTAAGTTGAGTTGAATAATATTACATTTTACCTTCTCAGAAATACTTTGATTTTACACCAAATGTCATATAGTATCTAGTTCCACAATGTTTCTGATGAGGAAAATTCTCAGAGGAATGCAGCTGTAGTGCCTAGGGCTTGAAATATTGAAGTGTAGTTATTAAAACTACATGTACCAAATAAAATCCATTCTTTTCAAACACATTCTTGTCATAAGCACTTAATTAATGCTTGGAATCAATCCAGACTTGAGGCCATATAGTATTTATCCAAAAAAGCCCATCATGTGTCAATATGACTATATGACTGTGTGGTTTCAGTTTCTCATGTGTTTTTTTAAATGACTCGGCTATATGGAATAACTAGCAGCTGATGGTGGAGGACTGCAAGACTACAGGATGCTACTGAAGAGAAGCTGTTTGGTTGAGAAATATAGAGTGATGGATTCTAAAACTCAATTTTGCAATAATTAGAGAAATGAGCCACCGTCCGAGACTATTAAGAATCCTATGCAACCGGGCATGGTGGCTCATGCCTGTAATCCCAGCACTTTGGGAGGCTGAGGCGGGCAGATCACAAGGTCAGGAGTTCGAAACCAGCCTGGCCAACATGGTGAAACCCCGTCTCTACTAAAAATACAAAAATTAACTGGGCATGTCAGTGGGTGCCTGTAATCCCAGCTATTCAGAGGTGAGGCAGGAGAATCACTTGAAACTGAAGGCAGAGGTTGCAGTGAGCCGAGATCGTGCCACTGCACTCCAGCATAAGCAAAAGAGCAAAACTCCTCTTAAAAAAAAAAAGGTCCTATGTAGTTCAAAGTCAAGAAATATTTATTAGTATCCAAGTTAAATAGTCAAAAGTAAACTTTTGAAGTCATTCTTGCTGGAAGGATGAGACAGTATAGTGCAGTAGGTAGAAGATATGTAGTATTCAGGTACATATCAGATCAGATTTTCCTTCTATTACTTGGCTAGATGAAATTGTACATGACACAAACACTGTAAGCCTCATTTTACTAATCTATAAAATAAAGATCATAATATTTCATGCATCTCAAAGCTGTGGTAAAAATTAAAGTGTATAATGTATACCAAATGACTAGCATGTAATAAGCACTTCATAAATGTAGTACTTATTATCATTATCAAATATCATAACTTTAAATAGACAGGTTAATTTTAACATTCAAGAGATTAGCTACAATAGGAATAGTGAACAAGCATGTAGTAGATTTCAAATTGTCTAGGTATGATATTCCATGGATAAGCAGAAAAAAATTTACACAATTATATACACAGACACAGTGGCAAAGCAATGAGCAATGTAATGATTATTAATCACAGGAAAGTAACAAATTGCCTATTGCAATTTACCCTTTTTTATCTGTTCTTGTGATTGAACTGAATGTAAGTGGTATCCTTGGGCAAGAGAGAAGATAGCCTTTTTTACTTTCATAGGTTTTTTGCTTGTCAGAATTTAGAAGAAAAGCTGGGTTTTCCTAAAATGTGTTCAGGGTAGACTGCTTCCTAACTTACTAAAATTCATAAAGTGGTAAAGAAGTTGGAGGAATATAAATTTTCTGTTCTCCTATCCGTATTTTAAGAAATGTTGAGTTGGAAACATTTATTGACATAGTAGTACCAACAAATTTATAGGTTTGTAATTACATGCATATTACTAAAATTATATTAGTAGATGCACAGATATTCAGAAGCTTTAACAAAAAATTCCAGAATTTAGAGCCTTCTGAATAATCTAACATTTTCTTTCCATCTGTACCTCAGATTGTTTTCTTTTGGTAATATAACAAAATACTTTTTTGCAAATGTACCACCCCCTGAGAGTAAATATTCAGTCCCTGCTTCAAGATTTTAAAAGATGCAGTACTTTCCTGTGCTTCCTCTTCCACAGAAACATTCTCAGTGGGGAGGTTGATAAAACATTCTCTATATAGGCTTCCTGGAGTTTCTCAAGCCACTAGTAACCCCTTGTTATATATATGCAGGATTTCTTCCGTTAGAAATATTGAGCTTTCTCTTGAGACATTGATTTTCTTATTGTTTCATTCTCTAGTGAATCGATACCATAGGTTTATAGATCTAACATTCAGTCTGTTGAATTCTATTACTTTTATAGCACAGTTTTACAAATGTATGTTCTGGGCATATACTTCTAATTGTCTGTTAATGAAGTTTATGGTACTTTTTATTTGTAATTTTGGATATACAATGCTGTATCTCTCTTCTGGCTGGATATCTGATAAATTTCAGAATGTATTGGAGATACTCTGGGGGTTAGGTAAATTATTCTTACTTTCAAAAAACAAGTCTTGGCTGGGCACGGTGGCTCACACCTGTAATCCCAGCACTTTGGAAGGCTGAAGTGGGCAGATCACCTGAGGTCAGGAGTTCAAGACCAGTCTGGCCAACATGGTGAAACCCCGTCTCTACTAAAAATACAAAAATTAGCCAGGTATGGTGGTGCATGCCTATAATCGCAGCTACTCAGTGGCTGAGGCAGAAGAATGGCTGGAACCTAGGAGGCGGGTGCTGCAGTGAGCCAAGAGCATGCCACTGCACTCCAGCCTAAGCTCCATCTCAAAAACGACAGCAACAACAACAACAACAACAAAAAACAACTGAGAATCCACCTCAAAAACAAAAACAAACAAAAAAGCAAGTCTTTATTGTCTGGTGTCTCTTCATAATATGAAATCACTTAATTTCTACCATGATGACTTTATTCTGAAGTGTAACTGTGAATTAAATAACTCTAGATGAAATAAAATTAGTTCCAAAACTTCTTTGAGCATTCTTAACTTTTAAATGACCTCTTCATAGAATCACTAGGGATACTTAAAAAATATATGTATATACATTTCAAGTGAAAGATATCATTCTTATGAAATATATTTATTGGATTCACTGATAAAAAGTACATTTTTGTTGTTTTATACTCTTGCATTCTATACAGTCTCAGCATATTCAGGTATTCATATTTGGAGTCTTCTCAAAGGATTGTCAGTAGAGAGTTGTGCTTCAGTTTATGATGTCCTACAAGAGAATATCACTCCCACCTTAATTAGCAAGAAGAAAAGGCCAGATAATCTTCAAAATTATTATGTTTTTTGACATATCAGAGCCGAGATCTCAAGGCAATCAGGTGGACTAAATTCTAGAATGACAGGCCATTCTGAGGAGAAATGGAACAGATGAATGTTGCACCTTTGGCAAAACATGGGACAAAAACACCATACAAGCAGGTAAGAGGAAAACAATTAAATTTCAATACTGTTGCGGGAAGTCAGGGACCCCAAGTGGAGGGACCAGCTGAAGCCATGGCAGAAGAACATAAATTGTGAAGATTTCATGGACATTTATTAGTTCCCCAAATTAATACTTTTATAATTTCTCATGCCTGTCTTTACTGCAGTCTCTGAACATAAATTATGAAGATTTCATGGACACTTATCACTTCTCCAATCAATACCCTTGTGATTTCCTATGCCTGTCTTTACTTTAATCTCTTAATCCTGTCATCTTCATAAGCTGAGGAGGATGTATGTCACCTCAGGACCCTGTGATGATTGTGTTAACTGTACAAATTGTTTGTAGAGCATGTGTGTTTGAACAATATGAAATCTGGGCATCTTGAAAAAAGAACAGGATAACAGCAATGTTCAGGGAACAGAGGAGATAACCTTAAACTCTGACTGCTGGTGAGCCGGGTGGAACAGAGCCATATTTGTCTTCTTTCAAAAGCAAATAGGAGAAATATGGCTGAATTCTTTTTCCCAGCAAGGAACATCCCTGAGAAAGAGAATGCGTCCCTGAGGGTAGACCTCTAAAATGGCCGCTTTGGGGTGGCTGTCTTTTATGATCAAGGACAAAGGGATGAAATAAGCCCCGGTCTCCTGTAGCACTCCCAGGCTTATTAGGATGAGGAAATTCCCGCCTAATAAATTTTGGTCAGACAGCTTGTCTGCTTTCAAACCCTGTCTCCTGATAAGATGTTATCAATGACAATGCGTGCCCAAAACTTCATTAGCAATTTTAATTTCGCCCCATCCTATGGTCCTGTGATCTCACCCTACCTCCATTTGCTTTGTGATATTTTATTATCTTGTGAAGCATGTGATCTCTGTGACCCACATCCTATTTGTACGCTCTCCCCTTTTGAAAATCGCTAATAAAAACTTGCTGGTTTTACAGCTCAGGGAGGGAGCATCACGGAACCTGACAGCGTGTGATGTCTCACCTGGACAACCCGTTTTAAAATTTATCTCTTTTGTACTCTTTCCCTTTATTTCTCAGACTAGCCAACACTTAGGGAAATAGAAAAGAACCCATGTTGAATATCGGGGGTGGGGTTCACCTGATACAATATTTTATTAGAAGTTGAAAGTGGGCTAGCATGACAATTTAGAACCTTTGAGAACTCCAGACCCAGTGAGAGTGTGCATTCATTTGCCATGTACTTTTCATAAGCCTCCACTATATACTCATGAGGAAAATTAGAGGCAGGGAAGGAAAAAGTGTATGGGCACAAAACCTTGGCTATGTCTTGAGCTGTTTAATTATGTGAAGAAAAAGCCTCAAGCAGCTTGGGAATAGAAGGCAGGTAAAGATCCATTGTTCATAGGGGAAGGGGTCAAAGCAAGTCATCTGTTGCTGGGGACGGGAAAGAAAATCCCACAAGGTGTATGCTCAGTGTAGTCTACTTTTGTGGGAAGATCAAGAAATCCTTCTGATCCTGGTCCCACACCAAGGTATATTGCCACTTAGAGAGCAGCAAAATCTGTCCCTGAAAGAGGAGTTTGAACCCAGAATGCTGTGTTGATACCAACCAGTACTGCTATGACTGAGGGAAGGATAGAAAATGTTCCCTCTTCTAAACCCTCCACACATGCAATAAAGAGTTTGGTTGAATTAGGAAAAAAAGCCAGGTACACAGGGCCTGGTGAACAGGGTCTGATTTAGAATAAGTCTAGACCAGGAGAACCAGGAACTACCAACAGTTTCTATCATGACTTTTTCACATATAAAATGTCACAGTGAACTGCCAATGAGGAGGAGCAAGATTTCAGAGAGAACCTTCTGTGATTTGGGCACAGAGGTCCTGCTGAAAACTGGTGGAGCAGGAATGCTGGGAAAAATTTTGGGGCAACCTAGATGTAACACTAAGCACAACGTTACAGCATTCTATTTCTGGAGGATCCTGGAAGTTTGTGATGGTCTGAAGGAAGCTATAGTAACAATTTCCAAAAGCAACTCCCGAAAGTATTGGGTGGACTTAACCTGTCACACTAATGGCTGACAGAAGAACATAATTAGATACACGTGGTGTCTATAGTATTTACTTACATACTATCATATTCATATGATAAGGCTAACATAATAAAATATCATCAGTTTGTAGCTTAAACCACAGACATTTATTTTCTCACAGTTCTGGAGTCTGGAAGTCCAAGATCAGGATGTCAGCAGGACAAAAATGGGATGCTCTGCACCAGGCCTTTCTCTTTGGCTTGCAGATGTCTGCCCTCTTGCTGACTCTTCACACACTTATCTCACTGCTCCCATGTGTCTCTGTTGTCCCCTTTTATATCAAAATTCTCTTTAAAAAATAAGGACAATTGATTGTTTTAGAACAAATACTAAATATTTTAACTTAATTAACTCTTTCAAGTTAATTGTCCAGAATGTCAGACACATTCTCAGGTACTAGGGGTTAGCACTTCAACATATGAACTTCAGGGCAAGACAATTCAGCCCATAACAACAATTTGTAACTTTTGCCCTCATAACTATTTAATGAGATATGTATTATTATAATCATTTTATAAATGAGGAAACTAGGGCTTTGAGAAATTAAAGAAACACTTATCAATAATTCTTAAAATTTCATTTCCAAAAAATATGTTTTAAATTTTATTCCTATTGATGCTTATTCTTCTTTCAGTCCTGTCACCTTTTACAAGTATTCTGAAATTCTGTTTTAAAATTATGCTTATTATTAACCAAAGTATGCTGTATGTATGTTCAACAAGAAAAGTGAAAGCTGAGGTAATAGGATATTATAGTAAATTAAATGGAAGAAAAAGTCTAACAATAATGTGTCATCATTATTTTATGCATTTTAAGAAGAGGTTCTTTAAAACAAAACAAAATGTTTCACAAAAAATGTACTTTGATGCTATTCTAGGTGATTTTAAAACATGTTCAAACCAATGGCCTGAGCCCAATTTGGCATAAGAGAATTCTACAGGTAATTCTGCTTTATTGACTCAATTTAATTAAACATGTTTCTTGACATTTGAAAAAAAAATTAAAAAGCTGAAACTAAACATGCTGTCATTAGCCTACTTGGCTCTGGAGTCAGGCAGTCTCAATTAGAATCAAAGCTCTGCCTGCTATAAGCTATTTTGGGAATATTTCTTAATATCTCTAAAGCTAAATTTTTAAAAAAATAAGAAAAATCTTATTTTCTGCATGGAATTGCTGAGAAGATTAAATAAGCTAATTTATAAAAGCTTGATTTTATTTTCTGAAGCTCAACATATGAAAAAGTTAATATTAGCTAGCATTGCAACTCCAATTTCTTCTATCCCTATCATCATTACTTTTTACATCATCATCACCATTGAATCATAATCATCACTATCATGCCCATCATCATCACCACTATTCATAAAATAAATATTACTTTATACCCTCAAAATTTACATTTGTTTGCCTATCAGATAAGATACAATGACATTCATTCAAAAATTTGACAAGAATGTGAATTATAAAGGAGTACATATAAAAATGAATCTGTTAATAATGTGTAGAAAAATAAATAGTAAAAATTTGTATTATTTATATAAATGTAAAGCTATTGAGAGACTAAAAAACCCAAAAATTGATTACCAGAAGAACTTATGGGCATTTGTACTAAATTTGCACTAATATATAGAGGTTAGTTTTAATCTTAATAGTCATATCGAATAGTCTGTTATCTAATATAGAGTATTATCTAATCATCTCTATATATGTACGTATTCTCTGTAGGTTCTCTCTCTCTCTACATATGTGTATATATACGCATATATATATATACTCTCTATATATAGTCTTATATATTTATGTACTCTCTATCTTTACAGAGAGAGACAGAGACAGAGAGTACAGACATTTACCTGTAGTGCAAAAAGAAGAGATGAAGAAATCCACTGGAAATAATGGTTAGCATTACAACACATGCAAAGCACTTTATACATATATATGTATATAGGTATGTATTCACTGTATGTACACTCTCTATAATACTCTCTCTATATAGTCTATATATACTTATGTACTTTCTGTCTCAACAGAGAGACAGAGAGTACAAATGTTTACCTGCAGTGCAAAAATAAGAGTTAAAGAAACCCACTAGAAATAATGGTTAACATTATAACACATGTAAAGCACTTTAAACATGCATTTAAAGGCATCAAAGAGGCTGGGCATGGTGGCTCATGCCTGTAATGTCAGCACTTTGGGAAGCCGAGGGGGCAGATCACCTGAGCTCAGGAGTTCAAGACCAGCGTGGACAACATGACGAAATCCCGTCTCTACTAAAAATACAAAAATTAGCCAGGCAAGGTGGCATGCATCTGTAGTCCCAGCTACTCAGGAGGTTGAGGCAGGAGAATCACTTGAATCCAGGAGGAGGAGGTTGCAGTCAGCCAAGATTGTGCCACTGCACTCCAGTCAGTCTGGGCGACAGAGCAAGACTCCGTCTCAAAAAAAAAGCATCAAAGATAAATAATATTATTATCACTGATGCTTTTTTGATGAGGAAAACTGTCTTAAATGCCCTTTCCAAAAGTATACAGCTATACATAACAGAACCTGGATTTAAATCTGCCTCCAAAACCAGTGTTATTATCACTGTGCTCCAAAGATTAAATAATGGCTGGCTCCTTGCAGTAAAACCATTAGGTTGGAGCATCGGACAAGAATCTTGTTGCTATTATTGGAACTCAAACAACCCTCAAAACTCTTTCATGATTCTGATGGTCTAGGAGACAGAGACACCAGATAAATATTTCATGCACACCTAGATGTGGATAGCAACATATGTACCCATAAAACATAGAATAAACACTTTTTTATCCACTTTTCACTATCAAATCTGATTTTTTTATGAAACTTTTTTATATGTAAGAACTCTCTGATATGACACAGGATTGAGAACACTGGACTAACTTGTAGGAAATTACTTGCCTAAGATGAAGTGTAAGGCTTCAAGCCAATGTAGAAAAAGCATAAATTGTTAAATTCAAAGGAGACTGTGTTTGATTAATAACGATTGTGGTGGTATTTGGAAAATGGCATTGGTGGCAGAATATGGTTTGAGGAAAACCTTAGCAAATAGAAGAAAACAAACAAACAAAAATCCCTAATGTTCAATTTTTTCTTATTGTTTCTCATCGTAGTTTGTCGGTTTTTTGTAGTGATAACTTTTGAGTCCCTTCTTTTCCTTATTTGTGTTTGCTTTACCAGTGGATTTTATGTTTTTGTGTTTCCATCATGGTAAATTTTATCATTTTGTTTTCAGATGCAGGACTTCCTTCAGCATTTCTTGTAAGACCAGTCTAGTCCTACAACAAATTTTAGAAAAAAAGACAAAGAAAGTTATTATATAATGATAAAGCGATGAATTCATCAAGAGTATATTACAGTTCTAAACATGAATTCCTTTAGTTTTTGCTTGCCTGAGAAATACTTTATTTTGCCTTTTGAAGGATAGATTTGTTGAGTATAATATCTTTTGTTTGTAGTCATTTTTTTTGTTTAGCACTTTGAATGTATCATCCCATTTTTTCCTGAATTACCTGAATTTCTGCTGAGGAATTCACTGATAAGTCTCATGGGGCTTCCCATACAAATGGCTACAGACTTTTCTCTTGCTAGTTTTCTCTTTTTGTCTTTGACTTTTGAAAGTTTGACTAGCATATGCCATTGACAAGGTATTTTAAAATTGTAGCTATTTGGCAATCTCTCAGCTGCCTACATCTGGATGTCTAAAATCTTGTTAGACTTGAGAAGTTTTCAGCTGTTATTCCATTTTATGGTCTCTGCCACTTTAATTTATAGCTTTATCTTCCAGGATACCAAAAATTTGAATATCTGGTTGCTTTATTGTATTCTGTATGTCATATAGACTTTGTTCACTTTTTACAATTTATTTTTGTCTGACTGGGTTATTTCAAAAGATCTGTCTTTAAGTTCTATTTTATTTTCTTTTTTTTGCTTTGTTTGACCTAGTCTATTGTTGAAGCTTTAAATTGTATTTTGTATTGCATTCAATGAATTTTTCAGTTCCAGAATATGTGCTCTTTT
Organism: Mandrillus leucophaeus; assembly: GCF_000951045.1. Taxonomy (NCBI): domain Eukaryota; kingdom Metazoa; phylum Chordata; class Mammalia; order Primates; family Cercopithecidae; genus Mandrillus; species Mandrillus leucophaeus. The sequence goes on from NW_012101342.1 coordinate 88,241, forward strand.
TTTTGAGATCTTTATCTTTGGTAAATTTCTAATTCATATCCTGAATTATTTTTTCTGATTTGTTCTATATTGTCTGTTTTCTCTTTTATCTCATTGAGCTTCTTAATTATCCTTATTTTGAATTATTTTTCAGGGATTTTATAAATTTCTTTCTGACTAGAATCTGTTGTCAAAGAAGTATTGTATTCCTTTTAAGGTGTCACATTTTCTTGGTCTTCATGTTTCTTGTGTCCTTATGTTCATATGTGTGCATCAAGTCTAACAGTTGCTTTTTCCAACTTTTAAAATTCGCATTCATAGGGAAAGGCATTTTCCTAAAGATGTATCTATAATTTTGGTGAGGTAGGGCATTTTGGCCTTAATTCTGGGTGTGTGAATTAGTGTAGTCTCTGTATAATTTCTTTGGGGGAAATAAGTGTCCCTGGTGTCTGTGCATTCCTCACTGTCTTGAGGTGTGGTTGTTAGTGAAGGCTGTAGTAAGGTTTTGCTGTGGACAGTGATGACACGTGGTCCAGGATTAAGCCCCCAGTGATGACAGCAGCAGGCTGAG
>NW_012101342.1:88840-107773 GCF_000951045.1 Mandrillus leucophaeus
CAGTTGAAAATGCAGAAATCACCGGTCTTCTGTGTCGCTCGCGCTGGGAGTTGGAGACTGGAGCTGTTCCTATTTGGCCATCTTGCTCCGCCCTAAAAGATCTGTCTTTAAGTTCTATTTTGTTTTCTTTTTTTTGCTTCGCTTGACCTTGTCTATTGTTGAAGCTTTAAATTGTATTTTGTATTGCGTTCAATGAATTTTTCAGTTCCAGAATATGTGCTCTTTTTTTTTGAGATCTCTATCTTTGGTAAATTTCTAATTCATATCCTGAATTATTTTTTCTGATTTGTTCTATATTGTCTGTTTTCTCTTTTATCTCATTGAGCTTCATAATTATCCTTATTTTGAATTATTTTTCAGGGATTTTACAAATTTCTTTCTGACTAGAATCTGTTGTCAAAGAAGTATTGTATTCCTTTTAAGGTGTCACATTTTCTCGCTCTTCATGTTTCTTGTGTCCTTATGTTCATATGTGTGCATCAAGTCTAACAGTTGCTTTTTCCAACTTTTAAAATTCTCTTTCATAGGGAAAGGCATTTTCCTAAAGATGTATCTATAATTTTGGTGAGGTAGGGCATTTTGCCCTTAATTCTGGGTGTGTGAATTAGTGTAGTCTCTGTATAATTTCTTTGGGGAAAATAAGTGTCCCTGGTGTCTGCGCATTCCTCACTGTCTTGAGGTATGGTTGTTAGTGAAGGCTGTAGTAAGGTTTTGCTGTGGACAGTGATGACACGTGGTCCAGGATTAAGCCCCCAGTGATGACAGCAGCAGGCTGAGTATGTCTGTTCTTCAGCCCAGGGCAGCATAGGCTGGCACCAGTGGTAGCATGTACTGATGGCCTGATTCTTGAGCTTCCAGGTTGCTTGTTTGGGTGCTATTAGTTACAGTGGTGGGTCAGACAAATAGACTGGTTCTTTTTCCTTTGGGCAGTGGATATGGCATGGGTAATGTCAGTAGCAGTGGCAAGAAAAACCTCTGGCTCTCAAGTGGTCCACGCTGGTGTTGGTGGTGGCTGTGATGGACTGGGCACACTACTCCCCAGGCCTGCATGTGCACCTGTAGGTGCATACTAGCTGTGGTGGTAGCAGAAGGTTGGGCAGGCCCTTCCTTAGGTGCCCAGAAGGAATGGTCAGGTGCCAATGCTAGTGGCAAACATGGTAGTCCCTAAGGCCCCTCTATGACATGCTCAGGCACTGGGGGCTGCAGAGCCAGGCCAGGCAGACCTGACCTCAGGCATCCTTGTGATGTGTGCAGGCACTGGCTATGGAGGCAAGGTCAGGGTGATCCCAGACATCTGTTGAAATGCTTGAGAGGTGGCAGCAGTGGATATGCTGCAACCCTGCTACTGGGAAGAACAAGGTTGCTTTCAGCAACCATAGGCATGTGAACAAGAAGCCTATGCTTCAGCCTCAGATGATGTAAATGAGCAGCAATGTCACTGCTGGAAATTGCTGGGTGACTGCCAATGACTCATTCTATAACCCTGGCGGCAGCAGCCATCCAAGGTGGTGGCTGTGGGCAAGGGATGTCAGAGTGGCTCCAGGGATGTGGAAATGCAGGAGCTTTTGGGCCCCAAAGAAGACTAATCTCATAGGGCTGAGCTGTCTAAATTGGGTATATAGCTTCCTAGGACTCAGAGGCGTGTGGAACACAGTGTGAGCCCCCTCTCTGTAGCAATGCCATTGTGTGGTCCCCAGGCATCTCTCTATGTGAGTCTGAAGGCATTTGAGGGTTGAGGGGCTGTCCCATGGCTAGGATTTTAGGATCCACAATGGAAATGTGGACTGGTGGGTGTGTCTCACTTACCCTTTGCTTATATTGAAGAGCCACTCCAGGCTCACTGTCAATCCCAGTTGTGTTCTTTGTGTAGGATGAATACAAGATACCTCTATTCAGTCATCCTGAAGCCCCTTCCTAAGTTATGCATTTTGACAACAGATAGCTTTGTGAGCACTTAATAAGAAAATACACGCAAATTTTCCAGCAGCAAGCCTGAGGCACTCAATATTTCATATTATTTTCTTTTCTCTCATGGATTTTTATTTTTTATTTTTGCCTTCCCGAAGGGGTGGCTCAACAATGAAACAATTGGGTTTGTCATGAACCTGAAGCCACCACAGCCCCACTGAGAAGTAAACCAGAAGCACAATTTATTAAAATCCCACATTTTCTCAGGGAAATTATGCTATTTATTACTATGAAAATAGGCGCATGTGTTCCTCTGAACATATCAAATTTCAGTGGAACCTATTCACCTGTTCTAATTCTTCAGACAAATGAATAATTCTTTTCATTCTTTTATAAGGATGGTATCAATAACATTTGTTTAACTAGTATTTTATTTGCTGTCTGAACAACTCTGAAGACCTCTAATCTTAGAGAATATATTGTCAATAAAACCGACGGAGAGTCACACCTCTTTACTCCCTTACTATGGTTCTTCAGTTGAGGGAGTTCTCACACTTGTGTGAAACTCTAGAAAAGACAAACCTAGGCTAATGGAAAACGTAATAAAATTGTAGTTGTAAATATCATAAGAACTCATTTATATTTAAATGTAACACAGATTTTAGAGGCAACTATGATAATGATATATTTGTATGTCAATTTCCAGAGATGTCCTTTGAACCTCACAAGTGACAAAATATGACTCAGTGATTTCCCTGAGGGCTTTGCATCTGGCTTAAAATAAAATAAAAATTAACACTTTAAAAATATTACTATTTTCAAATAATATATTTTAAAGCTATTGCAAAGATTTTCCAGGAAAATGTTCCCAAGTGTCCATGAGATCTTTTCAGATGTGATATCATATCTAAACCTAGAAGCATTGGAAGAGCTGTAAATAGTAATATAAATCCATGGCTAATGCATACAGGGTATTATTTTATAAATAAGTAACTAACAAGATATGTTTCTTATTCTTTGTTACTAAGAATAAGTAATTGATCTTACTTTTGATTCAGCTCAAAATAACTCAAAAATCCTCTTTTTAAAACCCAGGTAGGTAAATTGCCATTAAGATGTATGGGAAATTTAAAACAAAATGAAAATAGGTCCTTCCTTCTCTGGGATTACAGTTAGAATGAGAGACAGACATAAACACAAATACAGACATGGGGTACGCATGGGCACAGTGCTGAATGCTTACAGTTAAATGTCCTTTGGAATTGTATGGTGGGAAAAAACCCTCAATTTTGCCTATTGGAATGTGGGAAGGCTATATTTATTAGGAAATTTTTAATAGAGGACACTGAAGGAACAGCAAATTTTTAAGAGCATCAGGGTATGTTCAGAAAATAGAGAAAACACAAATATAGCAAAAGCACTCAATCCCTGGGAAGAGAGTTCCAAAAATACAACTGGAGCTAATTGTGGGATTTAGGGTGGGTTACAATGAAAAGGACATTGAATTTTAAACTTTAGTGATTCATCAGAAATAACAGTACAGAAAACTATCATGATTGGACATTCAAAAAGTCTTCTCCAGTAATACTGTGAAAGATAGTTTAGCTGGAGGTGTTATTTTACAAGCAGGCTTAGGAAATTATTGTAATAGGCATAGACCAGTACTTCTCAAACTTTCTTCGATGCATACCCCTATCAGAAAGAAATTTGGGTTTCTTTGTAAAAGCACTCTCACTTCCCAATCTATGTATATGTGTGTGTGTATTTACTGATTTATGTACAATGTAAAAACATTCATGAACATATAATTCAAAAAGGAGATGAAAAAAATTAAGGTGAAGTAGAAAATTCCACTATTTTCTTTTCAGAATCCGAAATAACTGTGTGACACTTCACAGCAGCAAATAAGAAAGAAAAGAGGAAATTGCAAATTATAAAATTTAAAAATAATGAAACATAGCACGTCTCTCTGCTTTTTTTCTTTCCTCTCTGGCTACTCATTCCTAAACGTATTCAATACTTTTCAATGAGCTCATGGTCTTTTCAATACCTATTACCTTAAATAATGGTGTTCCTCAAGGTTCCATTTAGAACTCTTCTTTTTGGTTTAATCCCAAGACTGAATTTATATTATCACACCTGTGTATCACCACACACACTGGCTTCCAATACTGTATCTGTAGCTCAGATTTATTATACAGACTTCAGGCCAGTACTTCTGACTTCCTACTTTTCACCTTCAGCTGAACATAACCACATACTCAGCCTATCAAAACAACACTCAGTACATTTTTCAAGACTTCTTCTGCTCATATAACCTATATTTTAACCAACTGTCCTACCATTTTTCAAGATGACCATGCCTTAAACTGGGGAATCACTTTAGTCCCCTTCCTTTATCCTAATTGCCTACATATGATCAATTACTAACTTCAGTTGACTCTGCCTCCTTAATCTCTCCTCTATCTTTCCCTAATCTACCATTCCTACTTCTGTTGCCTTAGTTCAGACATGCTCCATCTATGTCAGGTATTGTAAATAAAAATAAAAATTAGACGTGGTCTTATTTATGGCACATCCTTACAGACCTCACAGAATGCAGAATGAAAAATCAAACTAGACTGAAAATAGAATATTTACAGCTAAAGTTCAAGGAGATGTCAGTGTTATTATCATGGTAAATGTGCCCTATTTGTCATTATTTCTACTTGGATATCTCACAGGATCTCAAATTTACTATGACTATCCATCTTGTAGGCTAAGCCAGAAACCTGTCATTCTGTAACCCCCTTCACGTTTTATTTTCATATGCTACTGAATACCAAATCATATTGATAGTATTCCCTATGTTTTTCACAATTATCTATTTTTTCTCCTGCACTATCACCATCATGCTAGACAAAGCTAACATAGCTTTATTTATCTCACTGTATTCAATAGATTCAATCTTATCTATTATTGAAATGGAAGAGTTCCCTGATCCCCTCGTGGGACTTGTGACAGAAGTGTGGCTTGTTTATTTGGCTGCCATACACGCAAACCCCTTATGGGAGGGGGAGCCTGCAAGTGAGCAGGTGCAGGAGCTGGGTTGAGTGCTTTTGGGCTTCAGCCCCATGGTAATGTCTAGGGGTATTACAATGCTCTTTTAGCCCTGCTGTCCAGGGACAGCTTAAATGTTAAACCGCTCAGTGAAGAGTCAGTGTGACAGCTTTTTTCAGTTCCCACACTGAGTGCATCTTGAATTCTTGTCTGGCGTCCAGGAAGAATTAGGTCACATGAACTTGAAGGAAGGTGAGTTTGGGGATTTTATTGAGTGATGGAGGTGACTCTCAGCGAGATGGGGAGCTGGAGAGGGGATAGAGTGGGAAGATGATCTTCCCCTTGAGTTCGGCCATCCTACAGCCAACCTCCACTCCAACTGTCCTCAGTCAAACTCGTCTTGATGTTCAGACACTTCTTCTCTTCTCTCCTCCTCTGCTGTGCTGGTGTGCTGCTCTGCTAGTGAAGCTTGGGGTTTACATGGGCACAGGAGAGGGGCATGGTAGGTCAGAGTGGTGTTGGAAAAGGAAACATTTGAGTGCAAATACAGGAATGCCTGTTCTCATTTGGGGTTGTGTGTTTCCAGGCTTCAGGGTGGCATCTTTGCCAGGGAATGACACTCTTCTACCCAGTATTTCCCTACCTCCTGTTTGTATCATTGTCAACTTGGTAGAAAGAATGATTCATAAAAAGGCATTTATAAGGTAATGATGGAATGGCTAGTAACAAAATTTACTACTTACTGTAAAGAGCTATACAATTAAAAATACAAGAAGAAATGAATGAAAGGGGTTTAAGAAAAAATATTTTAAGTAACTTTTAAAATTATCGTTCTTTTATTTCATGTTTTTACATTTTATTTTCCCTATTTTTTGAGGTGAAAACTTCAGTAATTGATTTTAGATCTTTTTTATTCCTAATATAAATGTTTAAAGCTTCAAATATCCCTACAAATGTGATTTTTCTGCCTCCCATAGTTTTATATTCAGTTTTTATTTTCATTCTCTTCAAAATATCTTCAATTTTCTTTTTGATTTTTTATTTAACTTATGGTTATTTAGAAGTCCATTGTTTAATTTTCACTTTTTTGCAGATTTCCTTTTTATTTCTATTTTTTATTTCCAGATCAATTTTATTATGGTTGGAGAACACACTTTGTATTATTTCAATCCTTTTAATTTTATGGGAATTTGTTCTATGGTCTAGAATGTGGTATCTTCTAGATAGTGGAAGTAGCTCCCATCAATAAAGTTGCAGACTTCTACTGTTTTTACGTAGAATTCTATGAGGTTTTCCTATATAAATACTTCATGAGTTGTTACTTGTCTTTGATCCATTTCTAGATCATTGAAATTATTTGGATAATTTTCTATAGTTTTATGTTTTATTGAAGGGGCAGTGGATTTGCTAACCTCTTCATGTCATCAGGGCCAGAAGCTGCCCCTTGGAGACACTTATTTCTATATAGGTAGACTGCATTAACACCCTTTACTCTCTTATGGGTTGATAATCATACTATATATGTTTTAACATCCTAAATTAGGCTTTAGTATAATGTTATATAACCAGCTGATTCCTTTAGAGTTTGGACATATCTCCAGGATATTTCTCCAGGATACTTGCATTCCAATATTACTTAGGTCAAATAAATCAAGTAATAATCATAACCCCGAGATAATTGGACTTTGGGCACAATATAATTCTAGAATAATAAATTCAACCACTTGCTGTGCCTCTTGATTCCTCAGAGATAATCTGACTTAAAGTAAATCTTCTAACTTCTGTGTTTTCTTTACGACTTCTATTACTGACCACAAATCAAATGTTTATTGCACTAATACATTTGGTGTGAGAAAAAGAGTTTTTAATTCCAGATGCTTTGCTCTTCTACAATTTGTAATAGCCATTATTTACAATGGCATTTTCCAAATGCTGATTCAGTAAAGACTCTGTTAAAACAAAAGTTCCACATGCATTTGAGAAATGCCACACAGTATATTGTGCTCTTAGAATTTTTAAATGTGCTTTAGAATGGAAAGGAAAAATAAAACTTATCTAATCTAATATTTCTTTATCATACCTCAATACAGGATTTATTTTTTACTTATTTTTTACTTACATCATAAGAAGTTACATTCTTTATAACACACTTTGGAAAAATCTGTTGTGTGACTTTTGTTATTTCCAATTCTCATAGAGGACCCAGAGAAGTGGAATAGTTCGCTTAATATTAAATGAGTAATGATAAGGGATGAATACAACTCTGACTCCACACACACATGGTACCTCTAAAGCCAGCAATCTCAGATGTAGATCCAGCAGTAAACATGGTGACAGGATCACAATCTTCAAGAACATGACCATTGACACAACTCCTGGCATCACAGATATTGGTGAATGTGACTCCCAAGACTGTATTTTCATTACTTAGAAATCTGTAGTCTTTGTGAGCATGTTCTTCCTTGCCTATATCACATTATTGATTTATTTCACATATAAATGGAAACACTAAGCAGTTGCTTTTATTAGCAAGAGAAAATGCCTATTAGAGATCCAATTTAACTTAGTTTCGTGTGATACAATACTGATAACTTTAAAGATGAAATAGAATGCAACAGAGGATATCTTCACTTTTCCACCCTCTCTAATATAGCATTAGGTTTCATTAAATTGTGAAACTATATAAAGTGAATCTTAGAGATATTTCTAGTACTAAGACAAAGTAATATTTTCAAATAGAATTTTTAATATTAGCTACAAATGAGTTCTACTTCTAGAACTCACTGTGGACTTCAATAAGACATTTCTTTAAAACATTTTTTGGTCTAAATAACAGTTCAGATTCACTTTTACTTTTTTTCTTTGAAAAATGGTGTTAACACATGAACAGTTCTCTGAATGAAAATCACAAATATAGTTTCTATATGATAAATGTTAAAATAATAATGCAAAATGTTGTTTTCTGCAGTTTACAGGTATAGATTTTCATTTCATTAACTCTACAGTGCTTGTTTCAAGGAGTTGTTTTGAAGTTTTATTTAAAATATGATAGGGGTTGATGCTTGCTGTGTCGTCACAGTTAGTGATAGAGTAACTTGCTTAACTTCTATAGTATTTGACTTTCTTATTTTAAAAATTGTCTTGAGGTAATAGGTAACATAAGGCAAAAAGAAACACTGACACACAGACACATACGCATACCACCTCTCACCCTGTACACACAGATTGAAGTTGATTGTTAAAAATGGTTTGGGACTTTCAAACTGTTAAAAAAAAAATTAGATTAAAAGTAGTGTTCCTTTTCAAAAATATCTATGAGGAAAATTGCAAGAAATGTACACATCTACAATGTGTACAATGTACATGTACATACCTGAACATAAGTGGTGGCTCCTTAGCTGTGCTATTAATGTCTACCGTAAAATCTATATGATAAACAGTGAAAGTTACATATTTTCTCTTCCCTAAAAGCTAAACTTCACACAATATTTTATTGATTTGTATTCACTTTCTACCTTGCTGTAGCTTTGCTTCAGGAATGTTTTCCTAAGTGAAGTGATTAGTGATTTATTTTTCAGTATGGCCACTCTTTTCTACTCTGATTATCAAAGGCCATCAGTGAAATGCCATTTTTTTGTCATGAACAAAATTAAAATCTTAAATTCCTTACATTGCAAACAGTGTCCCAGCTAGAGCAGTTCATAAGACTAAAATAAAATTAAAATGCTACTGGAGACAAACACAAAATATTCTAAAAGAAAAGACGCAGCTTGTTCTTCTTGGATGTGATTACACTTTGCTTTGTACAATTTATATTTCAATAGATGCATCAAAAAGCATTTCACCATTGCCTACAAATCTAAATATTTCAGAGAATCATAAAATCACAGTAGTCCTTTAATCACTACTTTCAAGTTAAAAAGAATCAATACTTAATGATGAGATTATTCTGTTTCCTATTCCAAATTATTATGGATTATAAAGCAATCAATAGTTGTCAAGCATCCCTATCAGAAACCACCTATATTTCATAAGCTTAATTATAAATTTTATAGCCCCTCAAACATAATTAATTTGACTGAAATCTGCACAGAATTGGCCTGATGTTTTATCCTGGTATAATATTTTCTATTACAATCCCATTTAAAATGAGATGGACAGTGAACTTTAATTGAATATAGAAGTCATTTTCTCACCCAAGCTAATGAACTCCTATGTGTAATGAGAAATAAACTGGTAAAAACCCACTGTAGGTCCTTGAGTGTAATGTACTGCTGCTGTGATGAAGCCTCTTTAAATCTCCTTATTAAAAATCTTGTTTTCTATTTAAATGTCTATGAAATAGAAATTATATAAAAAGTGTACGAGCTTTTTAAAAAGCAGTTCAATTTAGCTCACCAAATATTTATATCAGAAGCCCATGAGCAAAAAGCTAAATTGCACTGCTAATCAGTGTGTTCATTTCAGCAAGTCATTAACTCAATCTTGGACTATATTCTTACTTGTAAGAGGCAGGTTGAAGACTAGTACTGGTCTATTCTAGCTCTAAAGTTCTATGAATTCACTTAAAGATTTTTTCTAATATCTAGTCATCATCTGTTGTGTGAGAAAGCTCTCAGTTTATGAGTCTTCTCTCTTAAGAATGACTTCTCTCTTAGGAATGCTTAGAATGATTGCCGTCTTTATACAGGGGCACATAGTCACAGAGAATCACTGTGATTCTAGAGGTGACAAGGTATTTTGAGATCATCCAGCCCAACACCCTCATTTTACAGACGAACAGTGAAGGCCATAGTGATTGGATGCCCTTCCTAACTCTTCCAGTATCTGGAGTCCCAACTCCTAGGCAACACTTGCCTTGAAAAGGAGATGTGTGGATAATGGCTTTTGACTCAAGAAAGGAGAATAATTGCAAGATTTTCCTCTGTAAGTGGTGTCACCCTAATCTATTTGGCCATTTTCTGTTTGGATCAAGAAAAATATTCCATAATTATATTCCCATATCTTTCAGAAATCAAGAAGAAAATTAAGCTGTTACATTAAATTATTTCTAATAGCCTCCCCAGTGTGTCAAATACTTGTATTATGGAGAAAATCACTCTAACAGTAGAATGCAAGCAAAAACTTTAATCATGTGAAAAGGAGATTGAAACTCTAGACTAGGAACAACACTCTTTAGAAGTTCTTAGAGAATGTTTTCAGTTTTCCCAGTGCTATCACGAGAACCTATTGATACATACCAAATCCCTTCTTCCACTATCTTATTTAGTAGTGAGAGAAAAACGCAGTATCTCACTTCTATCCTCCTTTGATTAGTATCCAAAAAAAAAGTCTCTGGAGTCTCTTCTCCCCTCCACTAATTCTTACTTTACTCTGGTAATGTGCTTCATCTTTACCTCACATAATTTTCTCCTCTCTCTTGAATATTTCGACAGAGCTCTTTGCCACTTCTAATCCTCAACCATTCTCTGAATATGACCTCCATTTATTTTCTCTAATAAAATCTGGATCTCTCCTATGCTTAATGCTTCCTTTAAATCCCATCCTCACAGCCTAAATAGAAGGACAGGAAGTGAGATCAGGATATTAATTGCTCCTTTTGCTGCTTCAAGATCATTATGCCTCCACCTTGATGAGAAAAAAAAAAAAAATGTCATTAAGGATGAGAGCCATTGATGCAAATGCACCAACCTCTGCCTCTCCTGGTCACTTCAGTGCAGATGTGACCCTCGCATGAAAATTGACGCAGAGTTCTCCATAGGAGAGAGCTGGGAACTAGAGAGAGAAAAAAATGAGATTAGGATAAAGGGAGCAACAGTAAAGGTAGGTTCCAAAGGGATGCAATTTTTGCCCACACTCTTAGTTCTGCAGCTGCCTTGGACATCAAGATAACATCTGTGGTTTCCTATGGCAGTAAAGTATCCACACTGTTCTTTCAAGACCTTTATTCTATCTCATCTTAAAAGCTGTTGCTGCTTGGCTAGACCAAATTTTGCTGGATTTAGAAATGTGTGGATGTGGTTGTACTATATATGGGGAGTTTTACATTGTACTTTGCCTCATACCCATATTTGCTAGGAACACCAGCCTTCTGCATTCAACCTCTCCTTCCATTACATAACAGTGGTGTTCTGTTCTTTTCTTCTCATTTGTGTTCTTAATTCAGTGCACTCAATGCATCAAGACCCTGTTTATCAATTATGTTCTCTTTCTTCAGGATCATAAGTGTGCTTTATTTTTCTGATAGGTCCCTGTCTTCTACATGTAAACATGCTCAGGCTTTTCCCATTATTATAAAACAACTTATCCTTGGCCCTATGCCACTCTGTAACAACTACACAATTGAAGCTACCTCCTTATAAGAATTGTCTCTGCTCAGTGTAACTAGTTCTCAACATCGAGTTCGTATTTTTTCAACTCTACTATTTTTATTTGGATATCTTCTAAACAAATACAAAAAGCAGGCTTTCTGAAACAGAAGCATTTGATTATTAATTTGTAGCAATTTGATTATTTCCTTGGTGTAAATACTGTCAAGATGTCAGAATTCAAGCAACTGACATGAAATAACTGAAGTAGAGCTGAAAAGATGAAAAGAGATGTGCATAGCAGCTCTTGAAAGCTGCTGAGAGACTATAAGCTGACTCTAGCACATCACTGAAAATGCATTTTCTTTGCTTCTTTTTTTCCCCTTTCCTTCCTCCTATTGGATAATCCAGATTATTATTTTTTTTTTGCTTTGTTTTTCTTCATCTGGAATGGAAGTTACATATTTCATGTTGTTTACTTAAGGATTGCCTTTGAATTTTTTTAGTATGCAGACAAATTTAAGAAATTAATCATTATCTCCATCTTCTTAAATGACCTGAGATTTAGGTTGCTGAATTTTGACCACTTCCCAAACTTATATGTCACTGCTGTCTGATAATTTAGTTTATGCTTTTTAAACTTCACCAAATTTGACAAAATATGATTACTTATAGAATTTTAAACAATATTTTTCAGTGCACTGTCATAATGTATACACCATATGCTTTCAAATTGTGTTCTGTGGATCCCACTGATATCATATCAGTGGCTTAGGAGCTCCTGATATGAATGGAAGAGGGGCCACATAGTTGGTGTTCCGCAATTTCATCTCAACTCTAAACATTCCCCCTCTTTTTGGCTGTGTTTATTCCTAATACTCTTTACATTTTTTTCAATTAAAGTATAATTTGCGTATAATAAAATGCAATAAAATGCATATAACATTTTTGTAGGATATTGAAAAACATATACACACATGTGCCCACAATCCTTTGAAGAGATGAAGCCACCATTTAATATCTGAAACACACTCATGCAACATACACACACACACTTGAATGTATTGCTTTCTTAAGGTCATGGGAGTATACTAGCCAGGCACAGTCTTTCTAAGCAGAGATGAATGATGATCTTCTATAGTGTTTTGGAAAATGATGAAGTACAATGATTAGCAGATTTTCAGAGAACATGGAGTAATTTAACATCACTGTAGTTATGTGGTTATTTGTATATGACTGTTGTTGATTGCCTGGCACTCAGAGGCATGGTCATTGGGTCTTTACTTGATTGGCTGACTTTCAGCTGTGAAGGGCTTTTGCTGTTTGGTTACTTCACAAAACCATATTTGGTTACTTCATAAAACCACATTTACTGAAGCGAGTTGTCATTGGTTGATTAAGCATACTTAAAACTAGCTCCAGACCAGGTATGGTGGCTCAGCCCTGTAATCCCAGCACATTGCGAGGCTGAGGTGGGTGGATCACTTGACGTCAGGAGTTTGAGCTTCAGCCTGGCCAACATGGTGAAACTGCATCTCTACTAAAAACATAAAAATTAGCCAGGTGTGCTGGCACAAACTTGCAATCCCAGCTATTCGGGAGGCTGAGAGAAGAGAATCGCTTGAGCCATGGAGGTAGAGGTTACAGTGAGCTGAGATGGTGCCACTGCACTCCAGCCTGGGTGGATAGAGCAAGACTCCTTCTCAAAAAATGTTAAAAAAGAAATAGAGATAAGAGGCAGGAATAAATTACAGCTCCCACTTGGACAGAAAGGAGCATGTGGAGTCTCACATTGTGAACATTTGCTATAAGAACTACCTGCCAGGAATATACTAGGACAGCTGAGAGAATCCACAGACCCTTGGGAGGAGTGGATTGCTCCTGCAGGAACCAGGAGACAGCCTAAATACTGTGAGTGTCCAAACAGTGAAACTAGGAAAGAGTGATTGTCTACCTCTGAATACACACTCTTACTGGGGAACCTGAAGGTCCAGATCATGGGAGAAGAATTTTATCTTACCTGGAGCTGAGACAATTTAGAAAGCCGAGTAAAATACAAGAGTAGAAGAAGCAGCAGGAAAAGCCCTGTGGGCTCTTTGGGTCCCCAGGGAAGCCATTTCTGACTGTCTCATAGAGGTCCTTGGGGAGGGCTGCCAGAGGAACTGGGAAAAGACCACAGGGAGAAGGAAACCTCTAGCTGAACTTCGTAACAATTCCAACTGAATGCAAAGTGTTCTGGCCAGAACTCAGGGGAGGGTGTGAATCATCCTGTGTGCAGACACCACAGGCAAGGAGGCAGGAAAGCTCTGCTTGCTTTCTCAGCTGGGAGGCTGGTAGCCTGGGGCAAATTCTCAGTCCTGCTTACCCAATACCTGGAAACAAACTCGGTGCTGTTTGGAGGGTACAGTAGATGTGAGACCCGGCTTTTGGATTGTGTGGGAGCTGGGGGAGGCCTGTAACTGCCTACTTTCCCCCACGTCCCTGACAACCTCCGTGACTCAGTAGAGCCAGCCATACTCCTCCTGGGAATATAACTCCATTGACCTGGGAACCACAGCCCCATCCCCCACAGAAGCTGCAGCAAGACTCACCAAGGAGACTCTGAACTCAGACACACTTAACCCTACCCTTACCTGATGGTCTTTCTCTACCAACCCTGATAGCTGAAGACAAAGGTTACATTCCCTTGGGAGTTCTAGGGCCCCACCCATTGTTCCTCCCCATACTACATAACTGATGCTCTCTTGAAAGTGCCACATCCTGGCAGGAGGCCAACTAGCACAAAACTAGTGCCTTAAACAACTACAACTAAGGACCCTCACAGAGTCCATTTCACTCCCCTGCCACCTCCACCAGAGCAGGTGTTCCTATCTATGGCTGAGAGATCTGAAGATGGTTCACATCACAGGGCTCTGTGCAGACACCCCTGAGTACCAGCCTTGAGTCTAGTAGCCCTGCTGGGTAGTTAGATTCAGAAGAGAAATAACAATCCCTACAGTTCAACTCTCAGGAAGCCACAACCCTAGGAAAACAGGGAGAGTACTACATCAAGGGAGCACCTTGTGGGACAAAAGACTATGAACAGAAGCCATGGGCTCCAGATTTTCCCTCTGACATAGTCTACCCAAATGAGAAGGAACCAGAAAAAGAATTCTGGTAATATGACAAAATAAGGTTCTTTAACACCCCTAAAAAATGAAACTAGCTCACCAGCAATGGATCCAAACCAAGAAGAAATCCCTAAATTGCCAGAAATAGGATTCAGAAAGCAAATTATTAAGCTAATTAATGAAGCATCAGAGAAAGGTGAAGTCCACCTTAAGGAAATAAAAAGAAAGTCCATCTTAAGGAAAAAAAAGATACAAGATGTGAGAAGAGAAATCTTCAGTGAAATAGCCACAACTTCAGGAAATGAAGGAAACAGCAATAGAATCGAACAAACATAAGAAAGAACTTCAGAGCTCAAAGACAACGTTTTCAAATTAACCTAATCCAGCAAAGACAAAAAAACAAGAATTTAAAACATGAAAAAAGCCTCCAAGAAGTTTGGGTTTAAGTTAAACAACCAAACCTAAGAATAATTGGTGTTACTGAGAAAGAAGAGAAATCTAAAAGTTTGGAAAATATATTGGAGGGAATAATTAAGGAAAACTTCCCTGGCCTTGCCAGAGATCTAGACATTGAAATACAAAGAGCTCAAAGAACATCTGGGAAATTCAACACAAAAAGATCATCACCTAGGCACATAGTCATCAGGCTATCTAAAGTCAAGACAAAGGAAAGAATCTTAAGAGCTGTGAGGCAAAAGTACCAGGCAACCTATAATGAAAAACCTATCAGATTAACAGCAGATTTCTTAGCAGAAACTGTGCAAACTAGAAGGGATGGGGGCCCTATCTTTAGCCTCCTTAAACAAAAAAATTATTAGCCAAGAGTTTTGTATCCACTGAATCTAAGCTTCACAAAGGAAGGTTAGATAGTCTTTTTCAGACAAGCAAATGCTGAAAAAATTCGCCACTACAAAGCCAGCACTACAAGAACTGCTAAAAGGCACTGTAAATCTGAAACAAATCCTGGAAATACAGCAAAACAGAACCTTTTTAAAGCATGAATCCCACAGGACCCATAAAAAATACAATAAGCAAATAAATGTTAAAAACCCAAGTTATTCAGGCAACAAAGAGCATTATGAATGGAATAGTACCTCACTTCTCAATACTAACATTGAACGTAAATGACCTAAATGCTCCACTAAAAAGATACAGATTTGCAGAATGGGTAAGAATTCACCAACCAAGTATCTGCTGCCTTCAAGAGACTCACCTAACACATAAGGACTTACAAAAACTTAAGGTAACGGGGTGGAAAAAGACATTCCATGCAAATGGACACCAAAAGTAAGCAGGAGTAGTTATTATATCAGACAAAACAAACTTTAAAGCAACAGAAGTTTAAACAAAGAGGGACATTATATAATGATAAAAGGCCTTGTCCAACAGGAAAATATCACAATCATGAATACATATGCACCTAACACTGGAGCTCCCAAATTTATAAAACAATTACTACTAGAGCTAAGAAATGAGATAGACAGCAACACAATAATAGTAGAGCACTTCAATATTCTGCTGACAGCACTAGACAGGTCATCAAGACAGAAAATCAACAAAGAAACAATGGATTTAAACTATATCCTAGAACAAATGGAGTTAACAGATATTTACAGAACATTCTACTCAACAACCACAGAATATACATTACATTCGTGTATTACGTTAGTACATACAAACATATGGAAGTTTCTCCAAGATAAGCCATATGATAGACCATAAAACAAGTCTCAATAAATTTTAGAAGATTGAAATTATATCAAGTATTTTCTCAGACCACAGTAAATTAAATTGGAAATCATCTCCAAAAGGAACCTTCAAAACCATGCAGATACATGAAAATTAAATAATAGCTGAGAATCAAATCAAGAACTCAACCCCTTTTACAATAGTGGCAAAAACAAAAGCAAGAACAAAACCAATTAAGAAATACTAACCAAGGAGGTGAAAGACCTCCACAAGGAAAACTACAAATCACTGCTGAAAGAAATCATAGATGACACAAACAAATAGAAACATATCTTATACTCATGAATGAGTAGAATCAATATTGTGAAAATGACCGTACTGCAAAAAGCAATCTACAAATTCAATGCAATTCCCATAAAAACAGAAAAAGCAACCTGAAAATTCATATGGAACAAAAAAAAAGCCTGCAGAGCCAAAGCAAGACTAAATGAAAAGAATAAATCTGGAGGCAACATATTACCTGAATTCAAACTACACTATAAAGCCATAATCACCAAAACAGCACATAGACCAGTGGAACAAAAGAGAGAACTCAGAAATAAACCCAAATACTTATAGCCAACTGATCTTTGACAAAGCAAATAGAAACATAAAATGGGGAAAGGACTCCCTTTTCAAAATGGTGGTGGGAATAATTGGCAAGCCACATATAGGAGAAGGAAGCTGTATCCTCATCTCTCACCTTATACAAAAATAAACTCAAGATGGATTAAACACTTAAGATCTGAAAGTATTAAAATTCTAGAAGATAACATTGGAAAAAACATTCTAGACGTTGGCTTAGGCAAAGACTTCATGACCAAGAATCCAAAAGCAAATGCAACAAAAACAAAGGTAAATAAGTGAGACTTAATTAAACTAAAGAGCTTCTGCACAGCAAAAGGAACAGTCAGCAGTGTAAACAGACAACCCACAGAGTGGGAGGAAATCTTCACAATCTATACATAGGACAAATAACTAATATGCAGAATCTACAATGAACTCAAACAAATTATCAAGTAAAAAACAAACAATCCCATCAAAAAGTGGGCTAAGGACATGAATAGACAATTCTGAAAAGAAGATATACAAATGGCCAACAAACATATGAAAAAATGCTCAGCATCACCAACGATCAGGGAAATTCAAATCAAAACTACAATGCCATACAACGTTACTCCTGCACGAATGTCTACAACCAAAAAATCAAAAAATAATAGATGTTGGCGTGGATGTGGTGAAAATGGAACACTTCTATACTGCTGGTGAGAATATAAACTAGTACAACCACTATGGATAACAGTGTGGAGATTGCTTAAGGGACTAAAAGTTCCCTAAACTACCATTTAATCCAGCAATCCCACTACTGGTTATCTTCCCGGAGGAAAAGAAGTCATTATATGAAAAAGATGCTTGCACACACATGTTTATAGCAGCACAATTCACAATTGCAAAATTATGGAGCCAGCCCAAATGCCTATCAATCAATGAGTGCATAAAGAAATTGTGCGATATATATCTATTGTATATAAAATGGAATACTACTCAGCCATAAAAAGGAATGAATTAATGGCATTTGCAGCAACCTAGATGGAACTGGAAACTATTATTCTAAGTGAAATAACTCAGGAATGGAAAACTAAACATTGTATGTTCTCACTCATATGTGGGAGATGAGTTATGAGGATGGAAAGGCATAAGAATGACACAATGGACTTTGGGAATTTGGTGGGAAAGGGTGGGAGCGGGAGTGAGGGATGAAAGACTACAAATTAGTTTCAGTGTATACTTCTTGGGTGACGGATGCGGCAAAATCTCACAAATCACCACTATAGAACTTACTCATGTTACCAAATACAAACTGTTACCCAAAACCCTATGGAAATAAAAATTTAATAAAAATATAAAAATAAAAAATAACTAAAACTAGATCCAGGTTAATTTTTATGACTAGAAGGCTGTTATTTATTAATCATGCTAAAAAATGATTTCTGATTGCTTTTATTACTATGCCAACAAAGTAATAAGTCTTTCTCTACAGTGTGGGAACGTTTTTACTCTTGGTGCTCCCTTTTGGTTTCATTCTCAGTCAAATGTAGTAAAGACATCAGCACTTGTGCAGAACTTCACCAATGTTGTTAACTTTCCTTGAATGTGAAATTTGTGTAGGTATAAATTCTGGTTTAATTATTTATCTGCATGATTATATTCTCCTTTTATCTTTGAGCTAGTTGTTGAATTATCTATCAGATAGCGACTACAGAGAATCATTTAAGTTTTTGGATAACAGAAATTAAACAACTGTGAGAAAAACAAAAACATGATCAAGAATTACATAGGCACTCTAGAATCAACCCAAGAGTTTCTAGGCTTGACCAAGAGGGCAGAGATCTCAGGGACTTTCTGAGTTTACTTTAAATAAGCAGGTTGACACTCCTTTTCATTTCTACATAGAATGATTCATTTTGTAGGTAGTGTAAATTCAGATACAGGACATGTTAACAATGCTTTAGATGTTTCCTAGGAAGCAAAAATAAATAAATAAATAAATAAATCGTATGTCATTTAATAATTTGGATAAGGAATTTGGACTTATTTTTTGACTATATTTTTTATTATGACATTCAAATTATGAGCTAAATTTTTGTTGCCCACCTCAAGTTACTCAGCTCTTCTGTGGTCTGTTTCAGTAGTTAATATTTATTTTTTTATTAATTTAAAGACTGTAATTCCTTTGAGATTAAATGTTAAAGTTTGATGAATTAATAATTTGGCCCAGAACAAATGTACAAATATACATGCATGTAAAACTGTGTTTTGGAAAGAGATATATATATATA
>NW_012101342.1:109388-130917 GCF_000951045.1 Mandrillus leucophaeus
ATAGCATTACACACTTGATGCTTGATAGAGCCTGCAGTTTTTGGATATTTTATAAATATTACTCACCCTTCCCCAAAGAAACAAAACCCAAACAAACAGCAACAACATACAAGCAAACAAAAACCATATTGTTGTGGCAGTTTTAGAAAATAATTCTATTATTTTATTATTTTTATTAGAAAATAATACTAGTCTTTTTTTTTATAGTAAGAATAATTATCATAATTTGTACCACATAGATCTTTCTACTTAAAGAAGTCCACACTTCCATGAATAGTATGGGTGAGTGAATAAGTCTTTCTTTGCAAATATATGCTTCATAAAGCAATAGCAATGGTCACTTAATGTCAAAATGTGGCAGCAAAATAATGGGTTCATATCATAAAATAATATTTTTAAAATTCTGAATTATTTAGCTTGAATTTTAAGGATATTTTGCCATAGAATCCTTGATGTCATGATGAAACCATGAAGAAGATCTATAAACAGGGTTGTGGTGACAGAGGTAGGCATTGTTGAGGTGGCAATTCTTCACTACTGAGCAGTTTGAAAAGCTCTGGTGTAAAAACTTCAAGCCTGCAACTAACAAGAAAATGCTGCAAGGGTAAAGCAGTGCTAGCAAAAGTTTTAGTGCCTGGAAATCATTGCTGAGGCATCTAGAATTCACTAATTGACTTTTGAAATTGTAGTAGCTTATATGTGTGAAAGAAACTATAATAGAAGACAGATACTTTTTTTAAAAGGTTTGTTTTGTGCAATTAGAGTTAATCATAAAGCAATATCGAATTTATATGGCAAAATTTGGACAACAGTAAATCTATATCACAAATCCTAAATCCTGATTCTTTTTAGGGAGTTCCTGACTCTCCCAAAAATTCAAGTGGTTGTCATATAATACAAGTAATATAAGTAGGCCTTTGCTTGAAATTGTTTCTTGGACTACTTGATATGGTGCCAATGACCTGGCATAGCAGAGGTTAGGTAAACTTGTATCTTATTGCAAAGATTAGGGTGTAGAAGTGTTTATATATATATATATATTTTTGTTTTTGTTTTTGTTTTTGATGACATCTAAGAGGGCAAGGAAAGCTCAGGAGTAGAGAGACCAAAATAGAGAAGTCATCTCAGCAAAGCACTAGCTTCACATCACAATGAGGGATGAAATCCTGTAGTCAAGAAGATTGCTCTCAGGCTATTGCTTACTTACTCCCTAATCAGTAAAATAAAATGAGGATAGGAACTGTAGATGCTGAATAGAGTTCTGTTGTGAAGAAAGAAGACAGAATGGAATGACACTTAAAAAAAGGCAGAATGATTGAAACGGAGCTAGAGGGCATTAGACGTAAATTTCACTCGCTTTGCGATTTTGTTGGTTTTGACTCCAAGAAGTAGAAATGTTGTTTGGGGAATTCTTTCTGATATTAAGGTCGATGGGAAAGAATGCACAACAATGTGAAACTGATCTAGTCAAGTTGATAATGGATAATCCCCAACCTTGACCCTCTACAGTGGTATTCCTGGGTGTTTCTAATACATAATCCGATGCTTACTTTCTGTGCTGTCTTTAAATAAAATCGTTATCTTAGTAACTCATCATGAATAAAGTACATATTTCTCCCACAAAACATTTTAGGGTTATTAACCAACTCTCATGACCCTGCTTTTGGATTGAATCAATATTTGATAAGACACTAAACTATGAAGTAGGAAGTATTATGGCATATGGCAATGTCAAGTTCTTCTTGGACTTGTCAGTAAGAGATACCACAGTTCTTAATTTATTCAGTTTAAGAAGTCATCTTATTTAGAAAGTGATATAAAGCAATGTTCATGTTCTTCTCTATTACACTGAAAATTCCCCAGAAACAGGAAAGACAAACTTGCTATATAAAAAATTGACTCTTCAGCTATAATTCTCGTTTAATAAAAACTATATAATGTTGAGCTGAAAGAAAATGTTATTTGCTTCTATTGTAGAGGAAATGTACTAGAGCTCAGGAGCAAAGCATTACAGAAAATCTTTAGGTCATTTTTTTCAACCAGTAAAGTCTACCAGCTGGCCACAAGTTTTCTGTCCTCTATGTTGCTGCAAGGCTGGGTTGTAAGAAGGCATCATCATTTTTTTTAGGTAACATGGGAAATTAATGAGTTGTCTGGCTACATTGATCTATTCTTGTCCCATAAACAAAAATCCTCTAGTAAAGTAACAACTGAGTTCCACTGCAGATTTAGATATGTATAATGTTATCCAAAACTATATAAATAATAGCTTTTATTCGAGGAATAAATTTTGTTTTAATCTCATAAATTTAGCATTATGTTTAAAAATAATTAAGGGTGTGGAGATCATTTACTACGTTTTCTTAGGGAAATGATACACAGACATTCTTGTCTTAAGAATTTTTAACCTATGGCCAGGCGCGGTGGCTCAAGCCTGTAATCCCAGCACTATGGGAGGCCGAGACGGGCGGATCACGAGGTCAAGAGATTGAGACCATCCTGGCTAACATGGTGAAACCCCGTCTCTACTAAAAAATACAAAAAACTAGCCGGGCGTGGTGGCGGGCGCCTGTAGTCCCAGCTACTCGGGAGGCTGAGGCAGGAGAATGGCGTGAACCCGGGAGGCGGAGCTTGCAGTGAGCCAAGATCTGGCCACTGCACTCCGGCCTGGGCGACAGAGCGAGACTCCGTCTCAAAAAAAAAAAAAAGAATTTTTAACCTATGATTTTTCAACTGTATGATTATGTGAAAGCAATATACGTTCAGTAGAAAGTGTCCTTTGAGTACCCAATCATTCTCTTTCTCATTTTCAGTACAACATTTGATAAATTACATTATTTGTGCACTAGAAATTGTTCACTGTTTTATTATAAAATGATAAAGGCTTTGTGTTAGATAATTTTGCGCAACTTGAGGCTAATATAAGTGTTTTGAGCACGTTTAAGGTAAGCTAGGCCAAGGTATGATGTTCAGTAGGTTAGGTGGACGAAATGCATTTTTGACTTACAGTATTTTCAACTTACTATGATTTTTATCAGATGGTAAGTTGACAGATTCTGTACTTTAATGATATTCGCACTTTAAGGGGTCTATGAAGATGCTGAGGTATAATGCTTGCAAATGCCAATGTTTTCTTGCTTTGAAAACAATAGAATTTAATGCAGATATAATAATTTTGTTTCTTGAAAAAAATGTATTATCTTGAGGACACACACAAAATTACAATCATAAAACTCAGTATGTTCAGTTAAATTATACTTATTGTAAGAAGATGCAAAGCTGTATTACTGTTTATAAAAGCTATATGCTAAAGAAGTAAACTGGAAAAAGCTACCATAAGTAGGTGGGGGACTCACAGAGCCATTCAGTGTAAGTCATTGACTGGAAAAGAATTACAGGCTTAGTGTCATCTAGGAGATCATGACAAAAATAAGAGCTTACCACTTGCTCTATTCAAAAACACACAACTTGGTTTCATGGGTTTTTTGGTTTAAAAACTCATTACTCTCCATAAAGTTAAATACTCATGAAGTTGAATTCTTTGGGAGCAGAAATCTCTTATGTCTTCTGGTAACTACCTTTGTTCTTATATCTATAATTATTATAAGTGTACTTGCATACTTACTGATTTGAGACTTTGTGACAATTTTCATTACACCTCTAAATGCAGAGAAATAAAAATAGTGATTCTTATTTTTCCTCAAAGACATTATTCCTTTTAAAATGTCAACTTATATAGTCTGTGTGGCAGAAAATTGATTTTTTTCATTGAAACATTGCTTGTACTGCAAAAATTAAATGAGTTCCTGTAAAGAATTGTAGAAACAGATATTGATTGACGTATGACAATGCAGAAAAAGCCTTTAGATCAATGAAATAAACGGTAAGACTACAGTTAGATGTTGCACTGTTTGGAATATATATTAGAAGAAAAATGAAATCCAGAACCACCAGGGGCTCTTCAGTAACACACACAAGGAGAGGTATTGACAAAAAGAATGGGTTAGTAGTTTCCAAAAAGACTTCTAAGAAATGAAAATTTAAACGTGCAGTTAGAGAATAACAATCTTTACTATCCATAATAATGTCATTTTAGTTGACTGGAAGAAGAAAGAATGAATATATTAACATAAACATATATAAATATTTGTCTCTCTCTTTTTCTTTCTCTTTTGTATTCTGCGTTAGAGCAGTACTATTTGCAATAAGTACAAATAGGGTGAAAAACAGCTAGACGTTTGTGTACTAGATGTTTCCTAGAAATGATGATGTGAGCCATGTTAATAGTTTACATATACAGATATGTTCATAGATTGTTTGCCACCTAGTGGTTTGAATGCCTCAGTAATCACCTGTTATGATTTTAATGTGTCCCCTTGAAAATGTAGGTGTTGCTAATGTGATACTAATAAAATTCTTTAATTCTTGGGCAAACTAGAATTATATGGCAGTGATATTTTATAAAGAAGAGAGAAGGAAAGCAACTCAGGGAGGCAGCCTGTCTTATGCACAATTCATAAGGAAACCCATACTCAATAGATTAAACACATTTCCAAGCATGGTGAGCATTCTCACTGTGGAGAGGTAGCCCAGAGTAGTGCCCTACTACACAGGGAGTGAGGAAAACCTGTGATTATGGAATTTTTTTTTTAGAAAGGGAGAGGGTTTAAAAGGTGATTATGCCATGAGGGCTCCTTCTTTATTAATGGAATTAAGACCTTTACAAAAAGGCTCGCTTCCTTTTGGTCCTTTTGCTGTCTGCCATGTGAGGATGCAACAGGAAGGTCCCTCATCATGTACCAAAGCCAGCACCTTGATCTTGGATTTTCTAGCCTTTAGAACTGTGGGAAAATTAATTTTTTCTTTTCTCAATAAATTATCCAGTCTCAGGTATTCTGTTTTAGCAGCAGAAAATGGACATGAGTAAGAAATAAGTTTTGTATTAATTTGGGGTTGCTTATTATAGCAGTTTACCTTTCTCCATAATACAAGTGGCTATGTGTATGAGTCACTAATCTAGGACCTAGGAATAAAGCAGAGGAAAAATATTATTCTCTTTTTGTAGAACTTGCATTCTATTGTGATAAGGAGGTAACAAACAAACAAGTATAAAATACACACCAGTAGCAGTTAAGTTTTAAGAAAGAAATTAAACAGAGTTAGAGTACAGAGAATGAGGTCGATATGCAATTTTAAACAGACAGAACAAATAAAGACTAAACAGGTGACATATGAGCAGAGGACTAAAGTAAATGAAGAAAAAATTATGCATATATTTAGTGATTGATGGAAAGATTCAAGGGAACGAATAGAAATTATATAGATACACTAGGTGAGAAGGGAGCTTAATGTGTTTAAGGAGTAGCAAAGTGGTCATGTGAATAAAGAATCTTGTCTAAAGGACAGAATGATTAGGGATAAAGCCAAATAAGTATTGATGGGGCTATGTTTCTCAAGAATATCTAGTCCATTATAAATAGTTTAGATTTTATTGTAATTGAGACTAGAATCCACTGGAAGGTTTTCTGGAAAGCAGTGGTATGATTTTCCTTAGGACTTAGGAAAATTCTTCTGGCTGCTTTGTGAGAAATAAAAGAGAACAATAGGTGGAATTGAAAGGTCCCATTACAAGTGCAGTCTCTTACCTCATATTCATGCTCCACCCTCTTCAACTCTGTTATATGTCTGTATGTTCTGTGTAGACCACGTCAGTGGGCTCCTTTGACAGCTGGTTTTAGGCAGGTCTTAGTCTGCCAAGACCAGCTCAGTCATGGAGATGCTAACCCAGTGGCAAAAGAGGAATTAAAGACACACACACAGAAATACAGAGTGTGGAGTGGGAAATCAGGGTGCTGACAGCCTTCAGAGCTGAGAGCTACAGAGTTTTACTCACTTATTTATTGACAGCAAGCCAGTGATAAGCATTGTTTCTATAGATTATAGATTAATTAAAAGCATTCCTTATGGGAAACAAAGGGATGGGCCCTGGCTAGTTATCTACAGCAGGAACATGTCCTTAAGGCACAGACTGCTCATCCTATTGTTTGTGGCTTAGGAATGCCTTAAGCAGTTTTCCACCCTCGGTGGGTAGGGGTTCCTTGCCCTCATTTGCATAACCCACAACCTTCAGCATGGGCGTCATGGCCATCACGAACAAGTGACAGTGCTGCAGAGATTTTGGTTATGGCATTTTGGGGCCAGTTTATGGTCAGATTTGGGGACCTGTTCCCAACATTAGTCAAGGGGGAAGATGAGCAAATAATGGAGGTAGAAAAGTTGGTAATTTTACTATATATATTTCTCAGTCTTCCTTTACAAAAGTGAATGCCTCAAGCTGGCTGAATTCCTCAACTTAAGGTCAGGCCCTTGTTAGCAGCCTCTTCCCCTTGCTTCTCTATGTCCAGGAGTTGTGTTGGGCCCCATGTTTATCATCTTTCTGGTATACATAGATATATGTATATATACACGTGGAAGTTTACCAAAAACTATGCTATTCAGCAATGGAAAAAATAGATTTCTATATGTAACAATGCCGAGACCAGCTGGGTCAGGGAAACCCTAACCCAGTGGCGCAAGAGGAATTAAAGACACACACACAGAAATACAGAGATATGGAGTGGGAAATCAGGGATCTCACAGCCTCCAAAGCTGAGAGCCTTGAGCAGAGATTTACCCATGTATTCACTGACAGCAAGTCAGTGATAAGCATTGTTTCTATAGATTATAGATTAACTAAAAGTATTCCTTATGGGAAACGAAGGGATGGGCTGAAATAAAGGGATGGGCTCTGGCTAGTTACCTGCAGGAGGAGCCTGTCCTTAAGGCACAGATCACTCATGCTATTGTTTGTGGTTTAAGAATGCCTTTAAGCAGTTTTCCGCCCTGGGTGGACCAGGTGTTCCTTGTCCTCATTCCGGTAAACCCACAACATTCCAGCATGGGCATCATGGCCATCATGAACATGTCACAGAGATGTTGTTTATGGCCAGTTTGGGGGCCAGTTCATGGCCAGATTTGGGGGGCCTGTTCTCAACATGTCCCCCTTCTTTGATTTGCAAAGCGATAAAAGCAAAGACAGCTTTGTCACAGTGAGCTACTTCTTGCAGGAGTCAGGATCTGCATCTGCAGACTATACAAAGACAAACAATACAGATGAAAAGCACACTCATTGTTGAAATCACAGAGCTTCCAAGTGTTTTTATCCATTTTAATGAGTTATCTGTCTGTAGCTCCTTCAAGCACTCCAGTCCCTAGCATTAAAGTCAGGTGTGCCTGGGATGCTTTAAATATTTGTTCCCAAATTTTGATCTTATTAAGAGTTATTAATAGTTTCCACAAATCCTTATGTTTAGCTCCTACAACAGGACATATCATTTGAGGTTGAGGTGCCACCATACCACCATGTTTTCAGATAATAGGAACTCTTGCTGTACTTCTTAATATTTCTACCATCTGACCATTTTGTTCAAACAAGCTGAACATAGTATGGCCATGGCATGTAGACTGAGAGATGCAATTTAAGCTAAACATCCCCTTAGGGGACCAATCAATAATGATTCCGTAAGAATTGTGCAGCACCTCTGCCTGTTCTGCAATGCAATCTTCCTAAACAAGTGTGTTCATTTCTTCTGCTCAGGTTCAATTTTGTTTACAAATAGGTTTTTGAGGGTGGCATACCTCAATTATAGGAGCAGATTTATTATGGTAAATACTGAGATCAGAAAGCCTGTATAACTGTGTCATAGAGTGATTATATCCAGGCATTATTGCCAGCCAAGATTGATAAATGTGCCCAACAAAGATAATTGTTCTCTGTGTCAGCCCTTGTTGAAGGAATACTAACAGCAATTATGATCACTGCTATTATAGGTACCATTAAATTACTCATTGTGACTGGTTATCCCACTTTCCTCGGTTTTCTTCCACCATCTGTGACAGTTTCTTGATGTGTCCCCAGGTGGGTGGCTGTGTTCAATGGCTGTTGCTCGTGACAGTTGGGGTCTTCCTCAGTGTCAATTTTGATATGGCTGCAACTGGGGGGTCCTCAGGATCCTCCTGGAATCTCTTCCTCGGCATCTGGCTCATGATAAGGTTTCAGGTATCTTTATGGTATCCAAATCGGCTGTTGATTTTGGCCTAGAGAAATACAAGCATAACCTCTACCCCAAGTTATTATTTTACCTATTTCCCAACTTTTTGTTATTGTGTCTCTACACCAAACCAGTTGTTCTGCTTCTGTCTTTGCAGCTGGTTTCTGTAGATGCTGTTCAGCTGCTGATAACATCTGGCCTTTGGGCAGGCTCAGAAAATTTAAAGTTAATAATGCTAGATTCAATTGTGTATGGGCTGTCCTGTAATCCCTATTTCTCCCCCTTTTTTGTTTTTGTCATCAGTTGTTTATCTGTATGAAATCATAACTGAGCATTTTTAATTAACTGTGTAGAGTGAACCACATATGAAGAATCAGAAATCACATTAATAGACATATCAAAAGCAGTCAATACCTCAGTTACAGCTAAAAGTTCCACTTTTGGAACTGAAATATAGGGTGTCTGGAAAACTTTCCTTTTCAAGCCAGAATAAGAAGCTTTACCATTACTAGACCCATCTGTAAAACAATGAAAATGCTTGGCAGGCTTCAGATTGTTTACTGCAGGAATTGTAAATGCAAACCATTCACAGTCTTGCTCAACTAAGGAGACAGTCTTTTAAATCTATGACTATTAAAGGCCAATTTTAAGTCCTCTAAAGCCTCCAGTTTCTCTTTGCTCAGCGGCCATTATTCTATCCAAATTGGCTTATCTGTTAACCATTTTAAAGGTATAGGTTCTGGAGGCTTAACAATGGCCGCCATCAAAAATGATATCCTAAACCTTGGTGAGAGCATTGTCTTTCCGCTTGAAGCAGTTTTTTCAAAACTTGCAAATTTTTTCCTAGTCCCCTACCAGGGACATACCCCATTTCATGCATCATATGTTGACTTTGAGGGCTATATAATTGTTCTGGAATTAGAACTTGTGCTCCCCATTGTTGCAATAAATTGCTTCCCCATAAATTTATAGGTACAGAAGTTATAATAGGTTGAATAGTCCCAGGTTGTCCATCGGGCCCTTCACAATGTAAAATATAGCTACTTTGATATACTTTAGGGGCTTTACCAACTCCAACTATGTTAAATTGAGCAGGTTGAATTGGCCACGCAGACGGCCAGTGCTGTAGAGAAATGATTGAAATGTCTGCTCCTGTATCTAGCAAACCTTAAAATTCTTTCCCTGAATAGTTGTTTCACAGGTAGGACATTCATCAGTAATTTGATTTACCCAATAATCTGCTTCGCCTTGTTTATTTGTGCTTCCAAATCCTCCTGTTCATTTAATTTCACTTTTTCCCATTCCCACATACGGCACAATCAGGAGCTGTGCTATACGCTCTCCTGGCTCTGCTTTCCAGGGATCAGAAGTAGACATAACAATTTGAACTTCCCCATTGTAATCTGAATCAATGACTCCTGTTTGTATTTGTACCCCTTTTAAATTTAAACTAGACCTTCCCAGAAGCAATCCTATCATCCCCGCTGGCAAGGGTCCAAAGACCCCTGTTGGAACTTTTTGTGGGGGTTCCCCAGGCAGAAGGCTCACAACTTTCATGCAGCATAAATCTACTGCAGCACTACTGGCTGTGGTGGGAGACAGACATTGTATGGGGTAAGAGAATGGCCTGAGCTGGAAATGCCCCAGTTTGGAATGGTGCCCAGGATGGGCCCCTCATGCTGTTTCCCAAATTTAAGAGGAAAAGGCTCAAATGTCCGTGTAATATTTCCCTGTTGATCAGGTGGGTGTATTCTAACAGGGAACTGCCAAGCCTCTCTATCAACCTCTCATCTAGCTTGCTGAATTCCTGCCTGAATAGAACTGAGAGCGGTCATTCAGGGTGCTGCTCGAACAGTCACTGGTACAACTACTTTCCCCCAGTGTCCTCTGGAAAACAAAAACCTGGAAGGTCAGGCCACTCTTTTTCTTGAAAATAATAAGGAGGGGGTTCAGAAGGGTAGGGATCAATCTTTCCCTCCTTTCCACTTTAGCTTTAGCTGGCAAACAGACCGGCTCTGTATCCTCTTCTGTTACTTTATTATAATGTTCTTCCTCCTCATCATCAGTGTGAAAAGGTTCCAAGGTGGAACGAACCAGAGCCCACACTTATTCCTTTGTTACCCTGATGCTTCCGAGATCCCCTTCTTACCCACAATGGGCATTGCTTTGAGTACTTGAGTGTGCTCCAGCTTAGTTCCACATTCTCTAACCATCATGCTGGCGACCCTTTGACCTGGGTTTGAGCCCCCACATATGGACACCACTTGCTGAGACCAGCTTGGTCAGGGAGACCCTAACCCAACAGCGCAAGAGGAATTAAAGACACACACACAGAAATATAGAGATGTGGAGTGGGAAATCAGGGGTCTCACAGCCTTCAGAGCTGAGAGCCTCGAACAGAGATTTACCCACATATTTATTGGCAGTAAGCCAGTGATAAGCATTGTTTCTATAGATTATAGATTAACTAAAAATATTCCTTACTGGAAACAAAGGGATGGGCTGAAATAAGGGGATGGGCTCTGGCTGGTTATCTGCAGCAGGAGCCTGTCCTTAAGGCACAAATCACTCACGCTATTGTTTGTGGTTTAAGAATGCCTTTAAGTGGTTTTCCGCCCTGGGTGGGCCAGGTGTTCCTTGTCCTCATTCCGGTAAACCCACAACCTTCCAGCATGGGCATCATGGCCATCATGAACGTGTCACAGAGATGTTGTTTATGACCAGTTTGAGAACCAATTTATGGCCAGATTTTGGGGGCCTGTTCCCAACATAACAACATGGATAAGTCTCCTAAATATAGTAGTACTGAGCAAAAGATGATGGACATATAGAATACATGTTGCATAATCCCTTTTATTTAATATCCAAAAGTAGACACAACTCCATGACATATCAGCACACGTTGTTGAATAGTAACCCATTTCATGATTAAATGACACCTTATTTTTCCATATTATAATTAATGGATATTTGGGTTGTCTTCAGTTTGGATTGTGATAGATTATGCTTCTATGAATATACTTGTACATTTCTTATGGCGAGTGTGTATACTTTTCTGTTGAATATATAGTTAGAAGTGGAAATCCTGAGTCATATTATATGCATATATTTAAATTTTATAGATACTGCTAAATAGCTCTCCAAATTGGTTGAACCAGTTTGCCCATCCACTACCAAAGTATGAGAGTTCCACCTGTTCGAAACCCTCATGAATACTTTGGTTAATCAGTCTTTTCAAATTTTAGACAGTCTAGTGGAAATGTTTGATATTTTATTATAATTTTCATTTGCATTCAACTGATAAGTAATGAGATTTAGAAAGTTTAATATGTATATCTGCTGTTCAGATACATTTTTTGTGTGTGAAGTACTTGTTCTAGTACTTTGCCTTGCACGTCTGTAGCTTAGGAGAGAAAAATAAATCCTAGGGAAATGTTTATGGAAAATATGGGGATTTCTTCTTCATGGCTTTCTCCTCTGCATTGCTCTGATCCTTAAAACATACCTACTTCATCAGTGTCAAATAAGATTTCTGTTTCTTTCAGCCAGTGATACTACCACTAACTCCTTGAGTTGTATTTTCTGGACCATATTTGGAATATTCTCACAAAAAATCTTAGGTGATTATGGACTTATGCTTTTGGCTTTTTATCCTTCAAAATGCACAGCCCCAAGGACATTAGTTTGTAGCTTTCTTTTGTCATTGTTGTGTCATTTTTCAACTTTGATGTAGGGAGACACTGGCTTTGAAGAATGAGTTAGAGGGAATTTTTTCCTCCTCAGTTTTTTGGAAATAGTTTTAGGGAGATTAACACCAGTTTTTGGTATGTTTGGTAGAATCTATTGCAGCCTAGAATTTGTTGTTGTTGTTGTTGGGATTTATTTTTATTACTGATTCAACCTCACTACTTGTTACTGGCCTATTCCACATTTATATGTCTTCCTGTTTCAATATTGGAAGGTTGTATGTTTCCAGGAATTTATCAATTTTCTCTAGGTTTTCTAGTTTATAAGTATATAGTCGACTATATTATCAGATCATAGTCTCTGATGATCTTTTGTACTTCTGTAATATTGATTGTAATGTCTCCTTTTTAAAAATGTCTGATCGTTTTTATTTGGATCTTCTTTTCTTGGTTAGCCTAGCTAGAAGTTGCTTATCTTTCAAGAAACAGACTTTTCATTTAGTTGATCCTTTGTATTATTTTTTTGGTCTCTATTTCATTTAGTTCTGCATAGACACAAAAATCCTCAACAAAACACCAGCAAACTGAATCCAACAGCATCTCAAAAGATAATACACCATGACCACATGAGTTTTAGCCTAGGGATGCAAGGATGGTTCAACATACTCAAATCAGTAAATATGATTCATCACATAAACAGAATTGACAAAAACCATTTTCTCATTTCAATAGATACAGAAAAAAAATTTAATACAATCTAACATTCTGTTATGATAAAAACTCTCAACAAGCTAGGTATAGAAGGAAAATACCTCAAATTAATAAAGGGCTTATATGACAAACCCACAATCAACGTCATACTGAAAGGAGAAAAGTTGAAAGCATTCCCTTAAAGAACTGGGAAGGGTGGAAGATTCCCTCTAAGACAAGGATACCCACTTTCACCACTGCTATTTAACATAGCACTAGAGGTCATAGCCACAGCAACCAGGCAAGAGAAAGAAATCAAAGGCATCCAAATTGGAAAAGAAATCAAATTACCCCTGTTTACTGATGATATAATCATACATCTAGAAAACCCTAAAGACTCCACAAAACAACAACTCAGACTTGCTAAGGAAATGCAGTAAAGTTTCAAGATACAAGATCGTTATACCAAAATCAGTAGCATTTCTATACACAAATAATGATCAAGCAGAGAACCAAATCAAGAAGGCAATTCCCACCTACAGTAACTACAAACAAAATGCCTATGAATAAATTTAGCCAAGGAGTTGAAAAATCTCTACAAGGAAAACTACAAAACACTGATGAAAGTAATTTTAGATGACACAAACAAATGGAAAAACATCTCATGCTCATGGATTGGAAAAATTAAAATTGTTAAAATGACCATACTGCCCAAAGTAATACACATATTCAATGCAATTCTTATCAAATTACCAATACCATTTTTTCACAGAATCAGAAAAAACAATTCTAAAACTTGTATGGAACCAAAGGTGTCCATAAAATGAAAGCAATCTTAGGCAAAAAGAGCAAAGCTGGAGGCATCACATTACCTGACTTCAAATTACACTACAAGGCTACAGTAACAAAAGCATCATTTTACTGTTTTAAAAATAGACACAGAGCTCAATGGAACAGAATAGAGAACCTAGAAATAAAGCCATGTGTCGACAGTCAATTGATCTTTGACAAAGTGGACAAAAACATACACTGGAGAAAAAACATCTTTTTCAGTAAATAGTCCTGGGAAAATTGGATTGCTATATGAAGAAGAATGAAACAGGATCCCATCTATAACCATATACAAAAGTCAACTCATTGACTAAATACTTAAATATGAGACCCTCAACTCTAAAAATACTAGAAGAATACCTAAAGAAAACTTATAGATATTGGTCTAGGCCGATAATGCACTAACAAGACCTCAAAAGCATAAGCAACAGAAACAAAAATAGGCAAATCGAATTTAATTAAAAATCTTCTGCACAGCAAAAGAAAACAGACAACTGGAAGAATGAGAGAAAATATTTACAAACAGTTCATCTGACAGGGAGTTAATATCCAGAATTTACAAAGAACTCAAGAAAAAAATAATCCCACTAAAAAGTAGGCAAAGGACATGAACAGACATTTTTAAAAGAAGACATATAAATGTCAAACAGACATATGAAAAAATGCTCAACATCACTAATCAGGGAAATGAAAATTAAAACCACAGTAAGATGTTATCTTACTCCAGTCAGAGTGGCTATTACTAAAGTAAAAGAATAACAAATACTGGTGAGAATGCAGAGAAAGGGGAACTCTTACATATTGCGGGAATGTAAATTAGTACAACCTCTATGAAAAACGATATAGAGAGTTCTCAGAAAACTAAAAATATAACTGCCATTCCATCCAGCAATCCCACTACTGTGTCTCTACCCAATGGAAAAGAAATCATTATGTCAAAAAGAAAAGCTGCACTTATATGTTTATTGCAGCAGTGTTCACAATAACAAAGATAGAGAACACTTAAGTGTCCATCAACAGATTATTAGATGAAGAAAATGTTATATATATATACACACACACACACACACGCACACACCATATATAGACTGTCTCTATATATAGACCATAAATGAGAAAGAAATCACATCATTTGAAGCAACATGGATGGAACTGAAGGTCATTAAGTTAAGTGAAATAACTCAAAAACTTAAAGTCAAATACCACATATTCTAACTTATAAGTGGGAGGTAAATCATGCGCAGGCATACACATTGAGTGTGGAATGATAGACATTGGAGACTCTGAAAGGTGAGAGAGTAAAAGGGGAATGAGGAATGAGAAATTACTCAATTGTACCATGTACACTATTTGGGTGATGGATGTACTGTAAGTCCAGACTTTATCGCTACACAATATATCTATGTAACCAACCTGCACATGTACTTCTTAAACGTATACAAATTTAAAAACTTCATAGCCTCATGTTTGCTATCCTTTTACTGAAAACATTTTTTTAAATATTTCTTTTACAGCTGTGATGGTAGTTTATAGTGCAAGGATGAGTCTGATACTAGTTATTCCTTGTTTCTGGAACCAGTGATCTTCAAGGATGTTTTGTTATTCTATTCATTATTATTTTATCTTTTTAGTTAAGTATTCTTTTGTTGTTCTGTTAATATTATCCTACCAATTGTAATATCCATCTTTAACTTATTAATATTAAATGTAAATTAGTATTTTTGCATTTTCTGACAATTTTTGGACCTTCAAACTTAACCTCCATTTATTCTCCTCTCATCTTTATGCTATTGTTACCATGCATTTTTATTCTACATATATATTTGTCTGCAAGTTTTATTCCATAAACGGTGAATTATCTCTTGTATTTACTCATAGTTAAACTTCCTATTATTCTCCATTTTTTCTATAATTCTGAGACTCAATTAACATTTTCTTTCTACTGAAAAATCGCTTTGTCAGTTAATTTTTTTCTGTTTTTGATTCTCTTATGTTTTGAAAGACAGTTTCATGGGGCATATCATTTTAGGTTGACAGTGATTTTCTTTTGACATGTTAAAGGTGTACAGTTTACTGGCTTCCATTTCTTCTGCTGACAGTGATGGTTTTTGGCTGATCTGTTGTTAAGTGTAGTTTATAAGATATTGTCTTTAAAAGTTTTTTTTAAACATTTTACTATTTATCCTGCTAGGGGTTCACAACACTTCTTGAAACTCTGATCTATTTTTTTCTGTTCATTTTGAAAAATTAACATTCACTGTCTCTTCAGATAATATCTTCCTCAAACTCTTTCTTTCTCTCTCTCTCTTTCTGTGTGTGTGTATGTGTCTCAGAATTCCATCTACGTGTATGTCAGGCCTTCTCACTGTGCCTCTTGTATACTTTATTCCTTTTATATACTTTCCGTTATTTTACTTTCTACACATCAGTCTGAATATTTTCTAGTGGCATATCTTTCAGTTCACTAATTCTTATTTTTCAGCTGTGGCTTATCAACTGTAATAAATTAATACATTGATTTTTAAATTTTCTGTCTATGCCTTTATACGTTTTAGGTTTTCTACTTTATTCTGATTTACGTATTTCAGTTATCTGGTCAATTACATCAGTTTAGTGTGTGTTTTCTTAAACATATTAATCACAGTTAACTCAAAGTCCATATCTAGTAACTGCAATAGTTGGATTATCTAAACTAATTACTATTTCTATTATCTGATTTTTCTCTTTACCTTGTTTCTTAATATGCCTGTTAATTTTTTAATTGAATGTCAGGCATGTACACTTAAAAAGTTCTGATGGCCTTGGCACATACTTAGTGATGTCATGGAATTTTAGCCACCGAATTAACTTTATATGATACAAAAGTCAATGATAAAAAGTTAATGCAGACTTGTGAGAATGTTTTTTTCTGGATAATGTCTGAATCTTACTATAGTATATTTGAATCAGATTCTTGGTTTCTAAGTTTGCAAACATAAGCCTGTGAAGTAATTCAAATACCAGAAAGACTTCTCCTTTATTAGTCCCTTCCATTACGTTTTGCCTTATATATATTTTAATATACTATTATTCTATATTAACACTCTCTACACCCCTGGTACTACAAATATTTTCTCTTTATTAAAATCCATCTCCTATTACATGTCATTTATAATTCTTTCATGAAGCTTAATAATAGCTAAAAATTATGAGGAATAGAAACTGATACTTAACATGTACCTCACAGATTTTACAAACTTATCAGTTTATACTGCAGACCTCTTTTACCTATTTTCTTTCTTTTTATGATCCTTTTACTGTCCCAGGGCCATCGTATGCAGACACAAAAATATTAACAATGTCTTTATACCTTTCATATTTCTTAAATCTTTTAATATTGTGAATTTAGACTTCATTCTATGTCTACTATATTCGAGGAATCAGAAAAGCAGACTTTAAAATGAGAACTTCTTTCCGGCTAATGTTAGCCTTATGCTTGTCAGAAGAGATCATATTCTTTTAAGCCAGCTTTCTTACAAAAAAAAGAGATAGATCATCTTCATTGACAAATACATCCTGTTAAAATGTGTGCCTGAGATAATTATGTAGGAAACAGTGAAGAAGAAGGTGACGTGGTTGTCAGCCTGCTTAGAGTACAAAAAAAAAAAAGAATGTTCGATAAGCCCTCACATTAATATGAACACAATACATCTAAACCTCAAATAGTGTTTGCTAAAAATGCTTTGCAGGAGGGCTTGGCATCAAAAAGAACATCTAAAGAACAAATAGAACAATATACCAGAGGGATATGTGCAGTATACGCAGGGCATCTCAGAAGTACAGAATTTGGTTGCATTCATCTCACTTTGGAAAATTCCAGGGATCCCCATTCCCCTCCTCTAATTCTCTGCAATTTGACTAGTGCAGATGCAGTTTCAAAATCGTAATAAAGAATCTGCAAAGAAATAAGCCTCCAGAACTTATTTTCTCCCTGCTGGAATGAATTTCAATCATCTAAGCGCCACTGTAGGAGTGTGATTTTCCAACTAACATTTCATTGAGAGTGCTAGGGGATGACTGGGGAGAGAGAAGGATTCACGTACTTCTTGATCCTTTATCAGTTAAAAAAAAATGCACAACGAAAGATAAAAGTAGTTCAACACCTATAATCCTTTGAGAAGAAGCCTGAGGACCTGGCTGTCAACTTAAATACCACTCAAGAGCACACAAAAATAAATGAAAAGATGTAGCTCCTTCCTGCAAAAGTCAGTGTCCCTGGGATTCAAAAAGTACATCAGACTTGCTGTCCTTGAAATATGACACGAAAGCTGGCATTGAGAAAGGTCAACTCACATGACAGCAGAAATAAGGTTTGAGACCCCTGGAGCATCAGAGCAGATTTAAAATATCTGAATTTCCAGAATTATTGACTGTCAAGTTTTAATAGCTCCTTCTGTCTGCAGTGTCCTTTCCTGCTCTTTCTCTGTAAGGGAAAACATAAAGTTCAAACCCTACAGGCTCTTTCTCAGCACAATACAGTAGTTTATGATCAGGAAATGTGAAGTAAAACAGAGCTGGGTTCAAGTTCCAGCTCTGCCACTTGCTAGCTTAATGAATTGCATCAATACGCTTAACTATTCTGAATCTCAGTTTCTTTATGTATGAGTTCCTACCCTATAGGAATATTACATCTATCTGTGATAAACAGAATTAAACTTGGGAGGTGGGTAAATCTGAAGACATTTTAGAGATACATTTTAAAAATTAACTTTGTTCTTTAGAAACTGCAATTATTAAATATGGGCTGACCAAAACTGAGGAGCAATCTTTCATCTCATAACTTGACTACCAGACATACTTTTGTTCCATTCTCACAAGTCTAGGATTCAGGACAGCTGTAGTTTGTAGAACAAAATAATTGTGTGAGCTCTGTAGAAAAACCATTCACATACCTCTTTTCCCATATGCTCCCTTTGAAGACTAATTATCACTTTCAACCAAGAATTATTGGCACTTGCTACATTCAGGGCAATGAGTTGGGTGCTAGGAATTGAACCCTCTTCAAGGTCAGCCAAGAACTGACCACCTAATTAGTATTAAATTAAAGTTATGCCCCTAAACACACACACACACACACACACACACACACACACACACACACAATTGTTATTGTTACCAAAACATGCACACTATTATTATTATTGTTACCAAATTATGCTTAGGTGTGAAGACATCAAATTTTATTGACAATGTTATACAAAACATCTCTGTGGAATTTCTTGAGTTTGTAGAATGCTGTTGACTAAACATCAAAGACTCTCTTTACAAAGCCCCCAGGATAAAATTGTGCCTGATTCTAGTACAAAGAATAGTTGTAATTCTCTTAAGCAATTGATTTTTTTTATCCAGTAGATATTGTGACTCTTGTTAATTGACAAAGATTCCTTGTTTGCACTTGGTTTCTGGAAAATATAGCACAAAATAAGGGCCCAATAATGGTAAGTATGTAGGTTAGATTAACATTTTAATGTCTTGTTACAATTTACACATTTTTGAAAATACCTTGAAGTATTTTCTGAAACAAGGAGAGGTGCAAATAAATACCGACTAAACTGACTTTGAACCCTCTTCACAAGGTCACCTGGGAGAAAGGATAATGTGTATTCTCACTGAGCCAAATGAAGTGATGTCTACAGATGAGAGTCGAACTGAAGAAACTATGTTGTGCCCTCCTACATTCTTTCTCCTGATGTGCCTTATATCTTAACACTGTGTTAGCCTCCGTAGAAGAGAAGAGCAGAATGAATAGGGGAAATGGGCTGTTGGCCATAGAGTAATCTCGACAAACTTGTGGAATCCCATCCTGAGCTCTCAGATGCACAACTCGGGAAAGGAATGACATCCCACTAATGTCAGCTAGTGAGGGAACCAGAGGAAGGACAGCAGACGGCTTGACTGCATGCCTCTGAACAGGAGCACGTGTTCTAATTCCCTTTCAATTGTAACACTGGATAATCATTCCCTGAATTACATTTGTGTATAACAAAGTCAAAATGTTTAGCACAAAATGATTAGAGGTATGGACTATAATAGCACTTTCAAACTGTTTCTGAGCTGTAGTTTCCCATGAGCTGTTAAGGGATAATCCTCAATTTAAAAAAAATAAGAAACATGATCAAATATATGTAGAATATTTGGGACTGACCAAAGGTTTAAAAAATGTGTGTTTTGTTTTGTTGTATAATTTATCTTAATATACTTTAAAAATATTTAAGAGAGAAAGGTAGTACAATGAATCATTTTCCCAATTATTTGCTCACAGAATGGCTTTTTTTCCTAAGAGCTACTCACTTCACAGAAGAATATAGAATTTTGTGGAATACAGTTTGGGAGATAATAGTTTTTGGTATATAGAGTATTTTGAAGTTTTAGTGAACTACAGAAAATACATCATTCCTAATGAGAAATTTAAAATGCAATGAGAACTTTTAAAACATTTAAAATAATTAAACTGTAAGGTTAAGCTAAATATTTTATGACAAATCATATTTCTTCCTCAATTTGAAAGTTATTTAGAAAGAAACTTTTTATCTCTAGCAAAATAACTGATACCACTTTAACATAAAATCTCCCCGTAGAAATATACACATATAGACATATACATGTAAATAGACATACATGCACACACACACACAAAAAAGAGTGTCAGTATTCAAACATGTATAGAATACTTTAAAATGCTAACTATATACAAGAACAATAAAAATGATGAAAACGCTAGATAATTTTTAAAATGTATTTTAAAAATAAAAAGTTTTATTGTGTCATTTCCCTACTCAAGGGTATATGACAATGGTTTTCAAATAATAATGAACAAAAGAAACTCTTGGGGAAAGTCTTCTGATTCAAGATGCCAAACTAAGCTCATTCGTTTAGCTCCTTTTCCTCACAGAACCACAGTAAAATGATCATAAAATAATATAAAATTATATACATTACACAGGAGAATAGGAGGGGAATATAAGCAAATGCAGAGATTCAATAAATTTTTAGAAGACAATTTGTGATGGTCAGAGTAATGGCCCATGGTGATGTCCATATACTAATGCATGAAAACTATGGCTATATTTCCTTTCATGGAAAAAGATACTTTGCAGATATAACTATGATTATGGATCTCGAGATTGGGGTATTCCTGTGGATTATTTAGGCAGGCACAATCTAATCACATGAATCTTTAAAACCAAAGAAACTTTCCTGGCTTTGCAGAGAGAGACAGAAAGAGAGACCAAAAGAATATGGCTATTGCAATAATTATTTAAAACCATTCGTGCCAAATGCCACTGTCTAGTGCATAACCCTTCATGATCAGGGCACTCTGCCTGTCCTCCACACTTACATCCCTGTGCACTAATACGTATGTCGGAATCCCATGAGACTCAGATTATTTCAACCACTGAGCTCATGCTTGCCTCCCCCTCTGGAATGCCCATTCCTGTTTCCTCATTCACCAGTCTGTGTATTATTTCAGGCTGCAGATCATGTCTTACCACAGCTGTGAATTTCCTTAAAGGTGTTCACATAAACTGATAACTCTTTTATATTTAACTGCCTTCATTCTCATAGTTCAGTTCTTAATAATTCTCAAATTAGCCTGTAAGCTTTCATTTTACCTATCTAAAATGAACAGAAAGCTATGTAATTATTTTCATCGTTCTTTGGATCTTGCGACAGTTCTTGGCACAGAGGTGGATACAAACCATGCGGTCAAACACTTATTGACTGAACAAGACACTTACATGTCAAGTTCATGCCTAGGGCAGGAGATGTCTGATGAAGCAAGGAGTTCAGAAGGTGGGATGGAAATGTTGTAAACAGTATAGTGTTCTCTAAGGCAGACATTGGAAAAATGTCTTGAAAGTCAGAGGCCTGGGATTTGATAAGGAGGAATACATAATCAAAAAATGTCTTTTAAATGGTAACTGATTTCATAAGGAATCTGGAAAACATACATAACCTAGTGTATGTTTTCTACACTGGCAGGCTTCCAACTACCATCATTAAACCCTAAGGCATTTGGAAAAACATCTAATAAGAGTTCTGCATCATGGTCTTATTTCTTGCTGTTTTTCAAAAGGTGAGATAGGAAATTAAAAAGGCCTCTGGGAACTGGGAGAAATGAGCATTTTCCATCAGTATGGTGTGCTACAGCGCATATTCAGAGAAGTAAGATTGAACGTAGGGAAGGTAACA
>NW_012101342.1:130967-134092 GCF_000951045.1 Mandrillus leucophaeus
TTTTTTTCCTAAGAGCTACTCACTTCACAGAAGAATATAGAATTTTGTGGAATACAGTTTGGGAGATAATAGTTTTTGGTATATAGAGTATTTTGAAGTTTTAGTGAACTACAGAAAATACATCATTCCTAATGAGAAATTTAAAATGCAATGAGAACTTTTAAAACATTTAAAATAATTAAACTGTAAGGTTAAGCTAAATATTTTATGACAAATCATATTTCTTCCTCAATTTGAAAGTTATTTAGAAAGAAACTTTTTATCTCTAGCAAAATAACTGATACCACTTTAACATAAAATCTCCCCGTAGAAATATACACATATAGACATATACATGTAAATAGACATACATGCACACACACACACAAAAAAGAGTGTCAGTATTCAAACATGTATAGAATACTTTAAAATGCTAACTATATACAAGAACAATAAAAATGATGAAAACGCTAGATAATTTTTAAAATGTATTTTAAAAATAAAAAGTTTTATTGTGTCATTTCCCTACTCAAGGGTATATGACAATGGTTTTCAAATAATAATGAACAAAAGAAACTCTTGGGGAAAGTCTTCTGATTCAAGATGCCAAACTAAGCTCATTCGTTTAGCTCCTTTTCCTCACAGAACCACAGTAAAATGATCATAAAATAATATAAAATTATATACATTACACAGGAGAATAGGAGGGGAATATAAGCAAATGCAGAGATTCAATAAATTTTTAGAAGACAATTTGTGATGGTCAGAGTAATGGCCCATGGTGATGTCCATATACTAATGCATGAAAACTATGGCTATATTTCCTTTCATGGAAAAAGATACTTTGCAGATATAACTATGATTATGGATCTCGAGATTGGGGTATTCCTGTGGATTATTTAGGCAGGCACAATCTAATCACATGAATCTTTAAAACCAAAGAAACTTTCCTGGCTTTGCAGAGAGAGACAGAAAGAGAGACCAAAAGAATATGGCTATTGCAATAATTATTTAAAACCATTCGTGCCAAATGCCACTGTCTAGTGCATAACCCTTCATGATCAGGGCACTCTGCCTGTCCTCCACACTTACATCCCTGTGCACTAATACGTATGTCGGAATCCCATGAGACTCAGATTATTTCAACCACTGAGCTCATGCTTGCCTCCCCCTCTGGAATGCCCATTCCTGTTTCCTCATTCACCAGTCTGTGTATTATTTCAGGCTGCAGATCATGTCTTACCACAGCTGTGAATTTCCTTAAAGGTGTTCACATAAACTGATAACTCTTTTATATTTAACTGCCTTCATTCTCATAGTTCAGTTCTTAATAATTCTCAAATTAGCCTGTAAGCTTTCATTTTACCTATCTAAAATGAACAGAAAGCTATGTAATTATTTTCATCGTTCTTTGGATCTTGCGACAGTTCTTGGCACAGAGGTGGATACAAACCATGCGGTCAAACACTTATTGACTGAACAAGACACTTACATGTCAAGTTCATGCCTAGGGCAGGAGATGTCTGATGAAGCAAGGAGTTCAGAAGGTGGGATGGAAATGTTGTAAACAGTATAGTGTTCTCTAAGGCAGACATTGGAAAAATGTCTTGAAAGTCAGAGGCCTGGGATTTGATAAGGAGGAATACATAGTCAAAAAATGTCTTTTAAATGGTAACTGATTTCATAAGGAATCTGGAAAACATACATAACCTAGTGTATGTTTTCTACACTGGCAGGCTTCCAACTACCATCATTAAACCCTAAGGCATTTGGAAAAACATCTAATAAGAGTTCTGCATCATGGTCT
This sequence comes from Mandrillus leucophaeus, assembly GCF_000951045.1. Lineage (NCBI taxonomy): Eukaryota > Metazoa > Chordata > Mammalia > Primates > Cercopithecidae > Mandrillus > Mandrillus leucophaeus. The sequence continues at coordinate 132,754 of NW_012101342.1, forward strand.
TATTTCTTGCTGTTTTTCAAAAGGTGAGATAGGAAATTAAAAAGGCCTCTGGGAACTGGGAGAAATGAGCATTTTCCATCAGTATGGTGTGCTACAGCGCATATTCAGAGAAGTAAGATTGAACGTAGGGAAGGTAACAAATATCTCTGAGACACCCGACACAAACTGTTCAGATGGTCCTCAGCAACTCTGCATCTGTCTTTCCCTCTGGAAGGGAAGGAAATAGGGATGGATAAAGACAAGCATTGTTTAAACTCTGCCATGACATAATATTAGGTTAAATTCTGTTAATTCTTAGAAATTTTGGCAAAATCCTGGGCACAACACAAAGCAAAACAATATCTATTTCCAAGTTCATTTGTGTGGAATTTCACGTAGCACCTCATAATTTTAGCCCAGAACATGAATAGATTCAGGTAAATTCCATTTCTTCAAATTGGGTAAGAAGATTTTTCATGTAGTCTTGGTCTATGTGTTTCTTACTTCATATGGGGAATTATTTTTTATTTCCTTATGCAGGATATTCATACAGATTATTTACTTCAGATTATTCCAAAAAAGACAAGAGTTTTGTTGTATAATGTTGTGCATTCCTATTTGCCTTGAACCAAAGTTTCACTTATGTTCTAGGAACATGAGAGAGCAAGAGAGGTACAGACTCACAACTGGATAGTGGGAAGGAATATTGATAAAGGAGAAAGAGGGGAGGATATAAATCATGTGCCAAGAAAGGAGAATAGCAGACCAATGTGAACTGAAAATGCAGAGGGATGTAGGATAGAAGGAAATTGAAACCAACAGACATTCACAGCACACCATCAAATTTAATTGGCACAGTGAGCTCGGTCAAGAAGAATTTTCTTAAAAAGTCCAGTTTATGAATCACCACTTGATATAGAATGCATTTTAGTGGCCATCTTCCTATATACTAATTCAAGTGTGTTTATGCATATGCAGTAGTGTTGACATGCACGTATAGGCAGATCGTTGTTATAGCTTACTTCTTTTACCCTCAAAACGAAAAGTTGATTGAATGTGGCTCTGCAAGTAATGAGACCTCAACTTTAGTCATATAGACAAATGCAGAATAAATTGCAGACTGATTTTCTCTGCATATGCTACAACGGACACACTTGTAGCCAGCCTAAATGAAAAACTATTTCTTTTTGAATAGTAATAGATTTTCTGCAACATTTAAAATTCATTGAATACAAAGAACTTCTATAGCTTTTAGAATTAATAAAATTGACTTTAGCAGTAAAACATATTACAGTTTCAAGTAAAGTATAGATGTGTTCTATTTTGTGAAAATCCAAGATCAAATATTCACACATAAAGT
>NW_012101342.1:134142-139503 GCF_000951045.1 Mandrillus leucophaeus
GGGAAGGAATATTGATAAGGGAGAAAGAGGGAAGGATATAAATCATGTGCCAAGAAAGGAGAATAGCAGACCAATGTGAACTGAAAATGCAGAGGGATGTAGGATAGAAGGAAATTGAAACCAACAGACATTCACAACACACCATCAAATTTAATTGGCACAGTGAGCTCGGTCAAGAAGAATTTTCTTAAAAAGTCAAGTTTATGAATCACCACTTGATATAGAATGCATTTTAGTGGCCATCTTCCTATATACTAATTCAAGTGTGTTTATGCATATGCAGTAGTGTTGACATGCACGTATAGGCAGATCGTTGTTATAGCTTACTTCTTTTACCCTCAAAACGAAAAGTTGATTGAATGTGGCTCTGCAAGTAATGAGACCTCAACTTTAGTCATATAGGCAAATGCAGAATAAACTGCAGACTGATTTTCTCTGCATATGCTACAACGGACACACTTGTAGCCAGCCTAAATGAAAAACTATTTCTTTTTGAATAGTAATAGATTTTCTGCAACATTTAAAATTCATTGAATACAAAGAACTTCTATAGCTTTTAGAATTAATAAAATTGACTTTAGCAGTAAAACATATTACAGTTTCAAGTAAAGTATAGATGTGTTCTATTTTGTGAAAATCCAAGATCAAATATTCACACATAAAGTAAACAAATGAAGGAATTTTTCACTTCGTACAAGGATTTTCCAAGTAGCCAAGCATAGTGAGGCCCCACTAGATAGGGGACATGGTTGGATTCCAAGTTGTTTTACAAATAGAGCTCAAGGAAGATCATATTGTCTCTCTCTGAGGGTGTCCTTAGTAATGGAAAGTGCTGGGATAAAGATGAACTACACATGCAATCCATGTAAAAATTACAAAACAGCAGCAGAGAGAACCAGACCAAGCCAGGAGTGGCCAGGAAATACTGCCTACCTTTTCCAGGTACCCAATTACAGAAGATGTCATCTGCTTCCCCAGCTTCTTTCTCCAGTTCTAACATGGGAGAAGTGAGGACTTGGAAGGGAAGGTGGGTATGGGGAGAGAGGAGGAAGATCCCAGAAACTTTATACCTCTCCCATATGCCAAGATATTAGAATGCAAGGAGGAGGAAAAAAGAGCTAACTCTTCTTTCCACCTTAAAACCCTAGAGGCCTAAATACTTAAATCTGATATGAAATGGGTGTTTCAATCTACTGTGGATCAGACAAAACTTTTTATAAGTGAATGGAAATATAGAATCTGCTCAAGATATTAAGGGAGCGGGTTGAATAGAGGGTGGTTGCAAACAGCAGTTGAAAAATTAAAACTATCATGTGAGACTTTTTAAGCCTCCAATTCTAGTACACAAGCACCAATATGTGCATATTAATTTGCTGAGGAGTCCAACCTTTTCAGCTTTGTAGCTGTGTAATAACTAATCATATACCTCTAAGAACAAACTTGAAGAAGGTAAACAGTTGAATTGGCATGAATGCAAGCACTTCTCACCTTGAGACTTCTAAAATGGTATAAAATGTATAGGATGCAGGAGCAGCAGACTGGTTGATACCACTCTACTGCCATAAAGACCCTAACCACCTAAGACCCCCAGGTTCAAGTTGAGAAATATAGGTGTCAGCTCTTGCAATCACACCTCTACCTCCCATCCTCAACAGTGTCAGACTCTTTACTTAATATTTCAATTATTGTTTAAAGGGATCAGATGCCTTCAATAAGGAAGAAGGTAAGAGATATGTCCCTTAGAAAAAGAATATGTAAAACATTAGGAGTGGAACAGAGTGGAGGTCTTTGGGATAAAGCAATGAGGTGCATATGGCAGTGCAATGGAGTGTTTGGTTAAAAACAGGAATTCTGAAATTAAACTGTGTGGCTTTGAACCCTGGTTCTTATACTATTAACTGTTGATATTGGGCATGCTGTGCGATGCTTTGGCTTCTGCAGCTTCCTCATCTCATAAAATGGTGCTACTGTATTGCTCTCCTAATAGAGTTATTGTGAGGTTTTAGTGTATTAATATATGTAGAGTATTTAAAACAGTACCAGTCTATACTAAGTACTTCATAAATGCTAATTATTATTATTATACATTAGAAGAAATTTTAAAACATCTTAAGAAAAGTAAGATAAGGAGTCATCTTAAACCTTAGACTGAAACCAATCAGGAGACAAAGTATATTCTTATTTACTTTGAGATAGTGAGATAGGGTGAGAACTGGAGAAGGAAGACTCTCCTTGGGGTCAGAATGAATTAGAAGTGAAGTACAAACTGCTTCTGTGTCTGATACCAAGTTTTATTGTCTCCCAAATATCAGTGAATGGAAGTAGGGCAGAATACCATAGTACATAATATCTAAAGAGCCTGGGATAGCTGGGTTAAGATGATATCTCATTGTGGTTTTGATTTGCATTTCCCTGATGAGTAGTAATGCTGAGCATTTTTTTCATATGCCTATTGGGCATTTATACATCTTCTTTTGAGAAATGTCTATTCAGGTCTTTTGCACATTTTAAAATTGGATTATTATTACTTTTGCTGCTGAGTTGTTTGAGGAGAGTAGTGGAAATGGGAGTGGAAAGAGATTGCTCCATGGCTACAACATTGCAGTTAGATATGAGAAATACATTCTTTTGCTCTCTTGCACCATAGGGTGACTATAGTTAAAACTATTGTATTGTGTATCTCAAAATAACTAAAAGAAAGGACTTTGAATATTCTTACCACAAGGAAATATTAAATATTTGAGGTGATAGATATGCTAAATATCCTGATTTGATCTTTATACAATTTATACATGCATAGAAACATCATACTCTACCCTATAAATATGTGTAATTATTATATGTCCATTAAAAACAAAACAAAACAAAACTTTGCATGTAATATTTAGAATCATTTGGCAGCTTGGTGAAGTGGTTTTCTGTGGGAGAAGGGATTTGAGTATTGCTGATGAAAGTATCAAATCCTGTAGCATTCATGTGTTTGAATAAAGATAAGTAATTAAAACTTCTGGCTTATGAAACCAGTAACCTTAGAATGATGATAATGCCTCCTACCCTAGATGGTTGCGATACTTACAAATCATACAGAAAAACTTCATTATTTTACTTAATCCCTGCAATTGGTTTGGTTTCTCTGTTGAAACTCTTTAAGAAGAATCAAGGAGATAATGGGTTCACATCTCTCACTTAGTGAATCCTTAAAAGAGAGGGTGTTGAACATTTCCTGGTGATGGGGAGAAACAGGTGACTAACAATATTTTTTGTTATTAGTTTTACAGCTGAGTGGGAATGGAAAAATTTTCTAAATCAAAAAGCCTAGGTGTTGAGAGGTAAGAAATAAAGAGGATTAAGGATTAAAATAAATGTCAATCGAAAATTTAACTCAAAAAAGTTCTAATATGAAATGTAAAGATTTTATCCAGACTAATCTTGACTCTTAGAAGCAGATCTCTGTATGTGATTGTTTCATATGTGTTTATGAGGACAAAGTATATATTTCCCGCAGGAAGGAGAAGAGGCACCGCAGTGGACACAGAAACCTTCCAGATTCACTTTCTATGTTCTGGCACCTAATGCTGAATGATATGCTGATGAGCAAAGAAAAGGTGCACTCCTATGGAGCATGACACCCTACAAGTTTACAGTTATCTGGTTGCTTGGTTCTGGCAAGGCTTTAGTTTCATGTATAAAAATAACAGAAAAGCCATTAAATGTAGTTTGTCACACAAACCTCTAGATTTCCCAAATGCATATTCTAGAGATGCCTGGGAAGGATCTCTTTTGTCCCTGAAGCACCAGCTGCTACTTCCTCTTGTGAGTGTATTCAGTTCCTTACAGGGTATCTCTTACTAATCTTTTTTGTCCTCTCAAATTTAAAATTATTAAGCGTTTTTTATAATCTAGGAAAATTATGTTTATTTTTATAGCCAGACTAATCAATGTATAATGCTTGAAAATATTTAAGGTCATTTGTTTGATCTTAAGTTCCGAGGATAAATCTTTGCTATTATGTGTTTAATTATATATTTCCAAATATGTTATATTTTTATCACATAGCAAAACCCCAAATATCTTTCCTGTGACTAGAGTTTGTGCATATTTTTAGTACTCTATTTTTACTTAAATATGAAAATGACATTCAGCTTGGCTCATGTTAAATGATTGTTTGCTATTTAAAGAAATAAGCACCCTTAAATCAATAACATACATGAAAAGACAGGAAAAAGAAAGCGATTTTCAAGTACTATTATGATATTTTTACACTTTTTAAAGGTGTATGTATCTCAGCTTGTTCTTAATATTAATGAAAACATAAAAGTGCAAGTGTTTCATTCTGTAAACATCACACACCAAGGTGTGAAAAAAAATGCCAATGTTTTTCCTTCACCTAGACTTCTGATTCAGCTGATTTTGAGGCTCCTATGAGTTTCTGTGCTAATTTTGAGGCTTCTGTGAGCTGCTCCCTAAAATAGTACCTTCTGGACACCTTTCTTCTGCTGATGATGAGAATTAGGTGGAGGAGGAGGAAGGGAGGAGAAAGTAAGCATCTTCCACATTATTGCCAGAAATCCTCACTCCCACATAGGACACATTACATGGCACAGCTGTCTGAGCTCCACCCAAGGGTATGGGAGCCAGAGGGCACTGGGCATATGGGAGAACAAGGGGAAAGATAACAGAATTAGCCAGAGAAAAGTTAGGAGGAGATAGACAATACTGAAGAGGGAGATGGGATCCTTCTCTTTTACCTGTTTTTCCAATAAGTCTTCACACATACTGAATCTAATTTTTGCATAGAAATATTTGAAAATACTCCAAGGAAATCACCATAGATGTGCACAAAGACGCAAAGGATGCTCACCCCACTTCCACGTTTATGTAATTGTCAAATATAGGAAAATTACGTTTATGTACTAAAAGACTTCATATTGTTAAAATATCAACACTATCTGAAGTGATCTACAGATTCAACACAATCTCTCTCAAAATCACAGTGACATTTTTTGCAGACATAGAAAAGACAATCCTAAAATTAACATGGAACCACAAAAGACTCTAAATAGCCAATGCAATCTTAGGAAAGGACAAAGCTGGAAGCATCACATTTCCTGATTTCAAAATAGATTACGAAGCTCCAGTAATTAGAACAGTATAGTGCAGGCATAAAAACAGACACATAGATAGACCAGTGGAGCAGAACAGAGAGCCCAGAAATTAATCCACACATATATGGTGAACTGATCTCCGACAGGGATGCCAAGAATACACAATGGTAAAAGGGTAGTCTTTTCACCAAATGGTGTTAGGAAAACTGGATATTCACATGCAAAAGAATGAAACTGGACCCTTATATCACACACA
>NW_012101342.1:139553-152788 GCF_000951045.1 Mandrillus leucophaeus
ACAAAGTATATATTTCCCGCAGGAAGGAGAAGAGGCACCGCAGTGGACACAGAAACCTTCCAGATTCACTTTCTATGTTCTGGCACCTAATGCTGAATGATATGCTGATGAGCAAAGAAAAGGTGCACTCCTATGGAGCATGACACCCTACAAGTTTACAGTTATCTGGTTGCTTGGTTCTGGCAAGGCTTTAGTTTCATGTATAAAAATAACAGAAAAGCCATTAAATGTAGTTTGTCACACAAACCTCTAGATTTCCCAAATGCATATTCTAGAGATGCCTGGGAAGGATCTCTTTTGTCCCTGAAGCACCAGCTGCTACTTCCTCTTGTGAGTGTATTCAGTTCCTTACAGGGTATCTCTTACTAATCTTTTTTGTCCTCTCAAATTTAAAATTATTAAGCGTTTTTTATAATCTAGGAAAATTATGTTTATTTTTATAGCCAGACTAATCAATGTATAATGCTTGAAAATATTTAAGGTCATTTGTTTGATCTTAAGTTCCGAGGATAAATCTTTGCTATTATGTGTTTAATTATATATTTCCAAATATGTTATATTTTTATCACATAGCAAAACCCCAAATATCTTTCCTGTGACTAGAGTTTGTGCATATTTTTAGTACTCTATTTTTACTTAAATATGAAAATGACATTCAGCTTGGCTCATGTTAAATGATTGTTTGCTATTTAAAGAAATAAGCACCCTTAAATCAATAACATACATGAAAAGACAGGAAAAAGAAAGCGATTTTCAAGTACTATTATGATATTTTTACACTTTTTAAAGGTGTATGTATCTCAGCTTGTTCTTAATATTAATGAAAACATAAAAGTGCAAGTGTTTCATTCTGTAAACATCACACACCAAGGTGTGAAAAAAAATGCCAATGTTTTTCCTTCACCTAGACTTCTGATTCAGCTGATTTTGAGGCTCCTATGAGTTTCTGTGCTAATTTTGAGGCTTCTGTGAGCTGCTCCCTAAAATAGTACCTTCTGGACACCTTTCTTCTGCTGATGATGAGAATTAGGTGGAGGAGGAGGAAGGGAGGAGAAAGTAAGCATCTTCCACATTATTGCCAGAAATCCTCACTCCCACATAGGACACATTACATGGCACAGCTGTCTGAGCTCCACCCAAGGGTATGGGAGCCAGAGGGCACTGGGCATATGGGAGAACAAGGGGAAAGATAACAGAATTAGCCAGAGAAAAGTTAGGAGGAGATAGACAATACTGAAGAGGGAGATGGGATCCTTCTCTTTTACCTGTTTTTCCAATAAGTCTTCACACATACTGAATCTAATTTTTGCATAGAAATATTTGAAAATACTCCAAGGAAATCACCATAGATGTGCACAAAGACGCAAAGGATGCTCACCCCACTTCCACGTTTATGTAATTGTCAAATATAGGAAAATTACGTTTATGTACTAAAAGACTTCATATTGTTAAAATATCAACACTATCTGAGGTGATCTACAGATTCAACACAATCTCTCTCAAAATCACAGTGACATTTTTTGCAGACATAGAAAAGACAATCCTAAAATTAACATGGAACCACAAAAGACTCTAAATAGCCAATGCAATCTTAAGAAAGCACAAAGCTGGAAGCATCACATTTCCTGATTTCAAAATAGATTACGAAGCTCCAGTAATTAGAACAGTATAGTGCAGGCATAAAAACAGACACATAGATAGACCAGTGGAGCAGAACAGAGAGCCCAGAAATTAATCCACACATATATGGTGAACTGATCTCCGACAGGGATGCCAAGAATACACAATGGTAAAAGGGTAGTCTTTTCACCAAATGGTGTTAGGAAAACTGGATATTCACATGCAAAAGAATGAAACTGGACCCTTATATCACACACAAAAGTTCACTGAAAATGGATTAAATGTAAGACTTGAAACCATAAAAATCCTAGAAAAAAACAAAACAAGAAAAAAGCTCTTGACAGTGGTCTTAGCAATAATACTTTGGATATAAAACCAAACACACAGGGATTGAAAGCAAAAAGAGACAAGTGAGATGATATCAAACTAAAAGGAAACAATCAACTAAATGAAAAAGTAACTTAAGGAATGGAAGGAAATATTGGCAAATCATATATCTGATAAGGGGTTAATAGCTAAAATATATTTTAAAAACTACTCAATAGCAAACAAAAAATATTTTTTCACAAAGGACCTAAACAGACACATTTCCAAAGAAGATGTACAAATGACCAATAGGTATATTAAAAAATGCTCATCAGTAATCATTAAATTTAAAAACAGAACTATCATAGGATCTAGGAATCCCACTGCTGGATATATATCCAAGAGAACGGAAATCAGTGTCTCAAAGACATAACTGCACTCCCATGTTCATTGCAATATTACTCATAATGATCAAAATTTGAAAACAACTGAAATATCATTTAGCAAAGAACACACACGCACACGCACGCACGCGCACACACACACACACATATACGTACCCACACAATGAATACTAATTCAACCTTAAAAATGAAGGATATTCTGACATAAGAGACAGTGTGGATGAACCTGGAGATTATACTAAGTGAAATAAGCCAACCACAGAGGGGAAAATACTGCATGATTTCACTTATGTGAAGTTTCTAAGATAGCCGAAACATAGAGAGAGCAGAATGGTGGTTGCCAAGGGCTGGAGGGGAGAGGGAAATAAAAGTTGCTGCTCAATAGATACAACGCTTTAGTTATACAAGATGAATAACTTCTACAGATCTGCTACATAACATTGTGCCTGTAGTTAAAAATTATTGTATTGTACACTTAAAAGTTAGTTTAAAAGATAAGTTTTCATGTTATGTGTTCTTACCACATTGAAAAATCACACGCAAACTTGGCAACAAACTACGTGTCTAACATTTATGATTGACTAATCTAATTATGATGTATCTATATAATGGGATTTTAGGCAAATATTAATGTATTTTGTGCATATATTTGGAAACATGAAAAATATTTACAAAACGCAGATTGAAAGCAATTTGATGCCACTTCAGTGACATTTATATTAAATTTAGTGTGTATGTATATACATTTTTTATATTAATGTATATAGTATAGCAAGTTCCAGCTTCCACACTGTCATGTAAAGAGCTTGGAAGTCATCACCCCTATCATCATAACAAGAAAAAAGCTAAACAAACTGAAAATCAATAACGCAATCTGTCAGAGAATTGAAGTCATAGAGCAAACTGCTGCTACAAAACTGTAGAGAAAGGTAGATCCTGAGAATCACTCGTCATTGAGAGCAGAAGCTCAGGAGCTGAAGCTGGTCATTGGAGCTAGTACTGATAGAAATCTTTAAAGCCGCAGTCCCCAATCTTTTTGGCACCAGTGGTGGGTTTTGTGGAAGACAATTTTACCACAGCCATGGGGTGTCAGGGAATGATTTGGGGATGAAACTGTTCTACCTCAAATCATCAGGCATTATATTCTCATAAGAAACGCACAACTTAGATCCCTAGCATGTGCAGTTCACAATATGGTCTGCACTCCTATAAGAGCAAAATGCTGCCACAGATCTGACAGGAAGTGGAGCTCAGGTGGTAATGCTTGCTCTCCTTCCAGCTCACTTCCAGCTGTGCAGCCTTGTTCCTAACAGGCCACAGACAGGTACCAGTTAGCAGCCTGGGAGCTGGGGACCCCTGCCTTAAAGTGTAATTGACAAATATCTAGATGCTCGTTGTAGACAAGTTTGACAATTGAAAACTCTGGAGGACTTTTCTTAGGGGAGCCCACACTTTGAGATTTACCTTCAGGAGCTTCCACCAAATTCTTACAGTAAAGATTAGAGAAAAATTCCTTTATGCTTCTAGCAGGAGAAAGAAAAAAGTAGTCATTTTGAAATATGTCCAGAAAGCTATGTTCTCCTTAACAATGGGAATTTTGGAATGAGAATTATAAGAATTTTCAAAATTAAGAACATCCAGCAAACCACAGATCCAGGAATCTCAGAGAATAGCAAGCAGAATAAATATCGAAACATCTACACCTATGCAATTTGTATTTAAACTGCAGAAAAGCACAGACAAAGAGAAAATTTGAAAGAAGCCAAAGGGAAAAAAATGCCTTCCCTGAAAAGAAACAAGGATAAGAATTACAGCAGGCTTCTATTCAGAAACCAGTCAACCAAGAGAGATTAGTGCAAAATATCTAAAGTGTTAAAAGGGAAAAGCAAACAAACAAAAAAACAAAGGCCAATCTAGAAATCTGTATTCAACAATATTGTTCCTTTAAAGTCAAAGACAGCTGGGCATGGCAGCTCATACCTGTAATCCCAGAACTTTGGGAAGCTGAAGTGGGTGGATCACCTGCGGTCAGGAGTTCGAGACCAGCCTGGCCAACATGGTGAAACTCTTTCCCTACTAAATATACAAAAAATTAACTGGGCATTGTGGCAGGTGCCTGTAATCCCAGGTACTCAGGAGGCTGAGCAGAATTGCTTGAACCCAGGAGGTGGAGGTTGCAGTGAGCCGAGATTGTGCCATTGTCCTCCAGCCTGGGCAACAAGAGTGAAACTCCCTCTCAAAATTAAAAAACAAAACAAAAGAAAAACTGAAAGACAAACAAGACTTTCTCACACAAGAAAAAATTCAAAAAACTTGTCAGTATACCTGTCTCACAGGAAATGTTAAACGTTCTTCAGAGAGGAGGATGATAATGGTCAAAAACTTAGGTCTATGCAAAGAAAGAAGAAACACTAGAGCAGAAAAAATAAAGGTAAAATCAAAATAAAGTCCTTTACTTTTCTTATTCTTAGTTTCTCTAACAAGTTTGTTCAAGATATTGATAGCAACAGCAACAATTTAGTAATTATAGTTTTTGAATAAGTGAAATGAATGAGCACAATGTTATAAAGGATGGGAGGGAAGAAGCAGGACTAGCCTGTCATAAGGCACCTGCAGTATCCATTAAGTGGTATAGTATTTTGAAAGTGGCCTTAGAATAGTCATAAGTGTGTGTTTTAAACTAGGGTGATATGATTTGGCTGTGTCCCCACCCAGACCTCATCTTGAACATAGTTCCCATAATCCCCACATGTTATGGGAGGGACCCAATGGGAGGTATTTGAATCATGGGGACTGCTGCACCCATGCTGCTGTTCTCATGATAGTGAGTGAATTGTCACAAGAGCTGATGGTTTTATAAGGGATTTTTCCCTCTTTGCTCTCATTCTTCTCCTTCCTGCCATCATGTGAAGAAGGATGTGTTTGCTTTCCTTTCCACCATGATTTTAAGTTTTTTGAGGGTTCCACAGCCATCCAGAACTGTGAGTCAATTAAACCTCTTTTCTTCATAAATTACCCAGTCTCAGGCAGTTCTTTATAGCAGCATGAGAACAGACTAATACAGTAAATTGATACTGAATAGTGGAGTGCTGCAGTAAACATACCCCAAAATGTGGAAATAAATTTGCAATTGGGTAACAGGCAGAGGTTGGAACACTTTGGAGGGCTCAGAAAATGTCAGGAAGATAGGAGAAAGTTTGGAACTTCCTAGAGACTTGGAGGGCTCCGAAGACAGGATGATGTGGGAAAGTTTGGAACTTTCTAGACATATGTTGAATGGCTTTGACCAAAATGCTGATGGTGATATGGGCTATGAAGTCCAGGCTGAGCTGGTCTGAAATAGAGATGGGGAACTTCTTGGGAACTGGAATGAAGGTGACTCTTACTATGTTTAAGCAGAAACACTGGTGTCATTTTGCCCCTGCCCTAGAGATCTTGGAACTTTGAACTTGAGAGATATGATTTAGGATATCTGCCAGAAGAAATTTCTAAGTGGCAAAGCATTCAAGAGGAGGCAGGGCATAAAAGTTTAGAAAATTTGCAACCTGATGATGTAATAGAAAAGAAAAAAACAATTCAAGCCAGCTGCAGAGATTTGCATGAGTATTGAGGAGCTGAATGTTAATAACCAAGACAATGGAGAAAATGTCTCCAGGGCATGCCAAAGAACTTTGCAGCAGCCCCTCCCATCACAGGCACAGTGGCCTATGAAGAAAAAAATGGTTTTGTGGGCAGAGCCCAGGGCTCCCCTGCTGTGTGCAGCCTAGGGACTTGGTCTGCTGCATCCCAGTCACACCAGCCATGACTAAAAGGGGCCAACGTATGGCTCAGGCCATTGTTCAGAGGGTGCAAGCCCCACACTTTGGCATCTCCCACGTGGTGTTGAGCCTGTGACTGCACAGAAGTTAAGAACTGAGGTTTGAGAACTTCCACCTAAATTTCAGAGGATGTATGGAAATGCCTGCATGCTCAGGCAGAAGTTTGCTGCAGGGTTGGAGCCCTCATGGAAAACCTCTGCTAGGGCAATGAGGAAGGGGAAATGTGGGGTCAGCATCCCCACATAGAGTCCCCACTAGCGAACTGACTAGTGGAGCTGTGAGAAGAAAGCCAGAGTCCTCCAAACCCCAGAATAGTAGATCTACCAATAGTTTGCACCTTGCACCTGGAAAAGCTGCCATCACTCAATACCACCCTGGAGGGGTGGCTGTACCCTGCAAAGCCACAGGGGCAGAACTGTCCAAGGCTGTGGGAGCCCACCTGTTGCATAAGTGTGACCTGGATGTGAGACATGGAGTTAAAGGAAATTATTTTGGAATTTTAAGATTTAATTACTGCCTCATTGGATTTTGGACTTGTATGCGGCCTGTAGCCTCTTTGTTATGGCCAGTATCTCCCATTTGGAATGGGTTTATTTACCCAAAATCTGTATCTCCATTGTATCTAGGAAGTAATTAACTTGCCTTTTGAGTTTACAGGCTCATCTGCAGAAAGGACTTGCTCACTCAAAAAGACTTGAAGACTTTTTTTTGTTGTTTTTGAAATTTTTTCAATACTATCTCCTCTGTTTGGGTGTTTAAGTGATTAGCCCTTGAAAGACAAAATCTTTAGAAGTAACGCATTACTGACTTCATAGAAACCACTTTCTCAAAAGTCAAAAAAGCAGGGCAGCCAGATGAAGATTGTTTAATTTGAAAATAAAATGATCAGTTTGGACAGGAGGGTCAAAAATTGAGGTAATACTGAGCTTTACTCAGCATTGTATTGAAGGCAGCCAGTGTTCATAGAGGGTACATGGGGCAAAAGTCAAAGAGAATGAAGCAGAGCACAGAAAATAAAGTGCTGAAAACAGAGGATAATATGAACTTTGTTCTATAGAGAAATAGACACTCAATCCTGCTTTGACAGAAATGAGCTATGGCATATAGAATAAATATCTCATCAACTTTTATCCTTGGATTCAGCATCTAGACAATAATGGAAATGAATTACATGCTGCCTAAGGTGTTTCCTGCTGTAAAGTCTTATATTTCTAGCGTGAGTTCACAGAAAGTTAGATCATTGACTATTAGTTTTTTGTTGCTTCTGTAAAAATTTAAGTTTTAGACATTTTTTGAGAGTCATTCTGCCTACCACAGTCCACTCTCTGGATCTGTCCCACATACAAAACACATTCACCCCATCACAAAGTTTCCACAGGTCTCATTCTATTATACACCAACTGAAAGTACTAAATCTCACCTAAATCTCATAAGCTCTAAAGTCTCAAATCTCACTATGTACAAAATTCAAATAAGTTATGGGTGAGTCTTTGGGTATAATCTATCCTGGGTCACAATTTTTCTCTACTTGTAGACCTATAAAACTAGTAAACTAGTTATCTCCAAAATGCAATGATGGGACAGTCATCAGATAATAGTTATAGACATACTGATTTGAGAGGGGAGAAATTAGAAGAAAAAAAGTCACCTCTCTCAAACAATTTTTACATACAACCAGACAAACTTTATTAGATTTCAAGGCCTCAGAGTAATTCTCCTTCATTCCTTATTCTAGTTTCTGAGCTTAAAGCTTTGTTCTTTGGGTCATCTTTCCTTTCATGGGTAAAGGATTACATGTGTTTGTAGCTGAATGGTTTTATCAGCCTATGTTATCTGCCTGCAGAATTTCGAGGTTCTAACATCCTTCTTTCCTTCAATACTATTTTTGACCTTTTCAGTTCACGCTGGCAGTGCCTCTGCTAATATAAAATTCTCAAGCACCCTGTGGGTCTCTCGTGTATTTCACAGGATTCACTTCACTAGACAAGAGGTTTGTTCACAAATCATTCCTAGAAAATGTTATCTCCAATTTTGGATTTTGCGAAGATGGCTAAAGGACAAATAACCTTATATCTTCTGAGAGACATTTTCTGGTTTAATTTAGGGAATCTTTGAGTCATACCTTCAAACTTTTTACAAAGCCTCTTATGTGACTAAGTACTCTGCTTTTTGTAATACTTCTGTAACAAATTACCACAAATGCAAGAGCTTAAAATAACACAAACTTATTATCCTACATCTTTGTAAGTAAGAAGTCTGGTAGATGTCTCGGTGAACTAAAATAAAGGAGTCCGCAGGCTGCATTCCTTTCTGGGGGCTTGTAGAATTCAGGTCCTGGCAGTTGTAGGACTCTTTATTTTTCAGCTATTAGGAGCTCATATAATTACGTTGGGCCCACTTGGATAACCCAGGATAACTGCCCTCTTAAAGTGAACTGATTGGCAACTGTCATGTAATGTAATGTATTTACAGGTTCTGAATTTAGGAATTGAAGATCTTTGTTGGGGTTGGGGGGTTGGTGGGAGCAGGCACAGATCTGCCTATTACACTAAGAGCAAAAATAACTCTGCCTTTTAACACCTGCTCATACTCTCATCTAAAACCAATTGTGGCTTAACATTTGGGGGAACTTTCCACCCTTTCTCATATTTTCCACATAGGAGAGAACTCTGGCTCCCTCCCCACAGAGGGAACTATGAGCAGATACACTTCTGCATACTTTTCTACTCCGGTACACATCCCTTGTCTTCTTCCTCGCAAAAGTAGAGTTTATAGATCCACTTATCCAAATATAAAACCTTCATTTGGCCAAGTTTCAGGAAGCTGGAGGTACCGTGTCAAGGGCAGGAACCAGACCTCATATTAATACTTTCTTTTTCTCTTCATATCTGATGAATCAGTGGGGAGGTCAGGAACTTTTCCTCCGGCAGAAGTCTCTTTATTCCATCTCCTTATTTATCTTTCACTGCTTGCATCATTGAATGGCCTCATTGGCCTTTTTCTCTATGAGTGAGTGGGCAAGTCAGGTTTGACCTGCTCTCTACACCCTGATGTTTTCCCTTAAGTGGGAGAAGGAAAAAGGGTCACACTTTGTCTTTGTGTATACATCTCATTCTCCAATCCAGTTTTTATCCAGAAAGTTCTTCTTTGAGATTATAAGGTCATTTCAAAATTATGATCATCTATGTTCCCTTCAGATTTAGCACATAATTTCCTTATGAGGTTTGTTAGTTAGCCCTTGGAGAGGAGGAAGACTAGCGCCTTGAAGCTCAAACAAGATTATCTGCTTCACTATTACTACTTTGCAGTGTGAAACCTGGAGGATTATTTGAAGTATTCTAGGATTTTCTACAAAATAATTTGACAAGGAAACCGAGAAAAAGGATCCCCACTTCCCATTAATTTATGCATAAAAGCTCAATTTTTATCAATTTGAGTTTACATCAGTTTTTAACTTTAACAGCATTGCTTAGTACTAAAAGTCATTGTATTTATTCTTAACATTGACATTGGTAAACAATACTATTGTGATATCCGTACAGGTTGATATACATTACATGGCAGTCAACTTTTGCTACTTGGTTAGATTTACAGGAGCAGAAAAAAATACTCCTAATTTTGAAATAAATCAGTGAAAAAGTAATAATTTGATAATATAGTAGATTTATAGTTTGATGGAGATATTTTATTTTGCAGCCCATCATCCAGTTCCCTGTCTGCTAGCTGTACCCTGATTTTGCTCTGTGGAATCATCCTCGTCCTGACTTTCAGCCCATGTGCTTCTGGTAAGGCTTCACATTTGCTTCCGAGTTGAGTGTGGGAATAAAGTCTGATCCATCTGAGCATCTCATTCTTTAGATTCATTGATACATGTAGGAATGAGCAAGTGATGAAATACAATGAAATGCAATGAGATTTTTGTCAGAAGAGTTGGAGGACAAGTATACTGTCTTTCTTACTGTTTTGAACTGAATGAATA
The DNA here is from genome assembly GCF_000951045.1 of Mandrillus leucophaeus. Lineage (NCBI taxonomy): Eukaryota > Metazoa > Chordata > Mammalia > Primates > Cercopithecidae > Mandrillus > Mandrillus leucophaeus. The sequence goes on from NW_012101342.1 coordinate 149,681, forward strand.
TAAACCTGAAGCCCCTGTAGTCATCTTGCCGTCAAAGTCACATAAAAGAGAGAGGCTAGAGAAGGATCAGGTCATGATGACATAATCCAAACCCTTGAAAGCAGCCTCGCCTGTAGTTAACCCAACCCTCAAACTGTTAAACCAATGTAGTTTAAGTCAGTGTGAGTTGTATAGTTTCTTTTTGTTTAAGTCACTGTGAGTTGAGTTTTCTGTCCTTGAATCAAAGGGGTCTGAACTCTTGACAAGCTACAAGGTTTACATATTCTAAAATGCAACTTAAACGTATATCTGGGGAGTTCTTAGTGACTTTCCAAAATACACCTATAGTTTTCATTGTCATCAACACATGTTAGTAATAGAAAAAGTCAAAATATGTAAAGAAGGATGTTTAAGTACAGCAGATTATTAAAATGTGGACTTTTTCATAAATATAAAGTCTTAACTATACTATAGTTTTCACACTCTCTAGCAACTCTGATAGAGTTCCCAATAGAGTAGATGTTATGGATTTTCTGGTTGTGTTTTCAGAACTGCAGAAATACCATTTCTTTCAGTGTAGCGTCTCAACAAATTTGCTTTACTTATTGAAATACAGGTAAGTAATATAACATATAAGGATCAAGATGATGGAAGGGACTGCAAAGATTATATGATTTTATCTCATTTTATAAGTGAGGAATTAAGCATCAAAGAACAAAGTAATTTGTGTATAGTCACATTCATTGCTAATAGCAAAGATGCAACTAGAACTCAGTTTTCCAGATTCCTGCTCCAAGGATGCTTCTTATTTCCTCAGCCTGTAACCAAGCATCTTGCTTTTAAAAGTTTTTTTTTTCTTTTACTTTCCTGCCTATTCCTTGTCTTGCTTTCCACCAGGCACCCCCTTGCACAGTGTTTCCTTTATCTAGTTGTGTATTTACTTAGAAGTTCCAGTGACTAAATCTTGAAACATCAGGTCACTGTGGGATTCTCTGACACAAGGCTGCAGTTAATTTGCAACCTGGGTATACTCAAGATGGTGCCAGCCTATTTACCAGATGGGACAACAGTTCAAGACAGTCATTAAAACAATCATGTAGACTGGCACTACCTCATCACTCACGTATGCCCGTTATTCCAAACTTCTCATTTTAAGCCTTTATATTTGACACAAAAACCTGAAATGTTTTCTTCAAGTGAAAAGCCTTAACCATTCCCCATTGCTAGCTCTGGAAATAAAGTCAATATTATTTCACTGCACCTTGCCAATGTTATTGCTTTTGCAAGCACTGAGCAGCCAGGTCTGCACTCAGTTACAAACCCTGATGACCTGACGATGTAGGCGTGACCATTATTTACTTACCACCTAAAATGTTCACATCAGAGAAGAAATAATAAACTAGACTAGAATCAAATTAGTACTTATTCATTTCTGTCTTAGCAAGCTGTGCCAGGAACTTTGACCACAGAAGTACTTGTCCACCAGAGTCTCAACACAGAGCACACATTGACTTTAAAGCCCATGTGTAATGAGGGTCACTCTGGCAGGAACCTATGCCTCACAGATGAAAGATCCCATAGTAGTGAACTCTCCCGAGAGCCACTCCATCACAGAAACAGAACACTTTTTTAACACCCACATACCTTATATTTTATGTTACAGATGACATTTTAAGCTCCCACTTACAAAGAATCATTGTCAAGCTCAAAGGTCAGATGCACTGAATAAAACAGGTATCAATTTAACAGGAACTCGTGATTGAAGTTCATTCCCACTTTACTCAATTCTGTGAGCCCTGTCAGAGCCTCTAACAGGTCCACTGGAACAACCTCTTTAAACCACCAAAAGCTCATTTACACACTCTTTGTAACTAATCCTTTAGTTCAAGACATTTTTGAGAAATTGCTTTCTTTGTATTTTTTGTTTTGAAAAGCTTCAGATTGTATACTCTATCAAGCAATTTAAAAGTCTAACTTTCTTTTAAAAAGTCAAATGCAGAAATTTTTCTGCTGACCTCATGGTCAATATTCTGCTTGAAAATGGCGGAAGGCTTTACAATAAGGTGTGGATGTCCTGCTTTTTTTTAGGAGATTAAAGAGAAAAGCTTTTTGAGCTCCTTTTACCCAAGCACGTAGATCGTATTTGTGAATTTCCTGATGACAAAATAAAAACGTTCACAAACAGCAAGATGATTCTACATCGTAACTTCCCTTTTCCTCTTGTATAGCTCTCTGATTAACATGTTTGAACTTATCCTTTTTAAAATTTCATTAGTAATATGTATTGACTGGATGCCTGAATCTGTTTAGTTTTGCAAAAAAAAAAAAAAAAAAAAAAACCAAGGACTAGCCAGGATGGTCTCAATCTCCTGACCTCGTGATCCACCCGCCTCGGCCTCCCAAAGTGCTGGGATTACAGGCGTGAGCCACCGCGCCCGGCCTCTTGGTTTTCTTTTTTACAATTTTATAAATGTTAATTTTTGTAGATACGGGCTCTCGCTAACAGGGTTGCCCAGGCTGGTCTCGAACCTTAGGGTTCAAGTGATCCTCCTGCCTCGGCCTCCCAAAGTGCTGGGATTACAGGCATGAGCCACGTTGCCCAACCCGTTTTGAATTTCTCAAGTACTCTGTGCCTCAGTTTCCCGATTTGTAAAACCGGTGATAGTATCACTTTCTTATAGGGTAGTTGCCAGGACTGAACGAGTTAACATTTGTAGTGCCTTCGCACAGCGCCTGACAAGATTGTACTAGTTACTGATTGAAGGGGCTGTTTTACTATCCAAATGTGGCTGGAGTAGGAGCTGGGTAAACATTTATTGAAGAATGTGCAAACACTGGCACTTGGAAGCTGGGCTGTTAGGAAGGAGAGGAGGATTCCAGTCGCCCAGCCCTCCTACCCCAAACGCAACTGCCCCCAGCGCAGGGGAGGCCGCGGAGGCCAGGCAGGAGTAGGTCCTGGAGGCCTGGTCGGCGTGGGCGTTTTATTCCGAGACCAAGGGGATCCATTGCAGAGTTCTCCGCTGAGCGTGACCTCGGGCTGCAGCGTGGGAGGAAGCGCGCCGCAAGACCCCCAGCGGGGTGCTGGGGTCGCCCCCAGCAGAGGACGGCGGCTCGGACTGTCCAGCAGCG